>NC_140173.1:139531157-139548657 GCF_963971535.1 Notolepis coatsorum
AGTACAGTACTGTAGCTTACCTAGTTGGTTACAGTACAGTACTGTAGCTTACCTAGTTGGTTACAGTACAGTATGTAGCTTACCTTGTTGGTTACAGTACAGTATGTAGCTTACCTAATTGGTTACAGTACAGTATGTAGCTTACCTAGTTGGTTACAGTACAGTATGTAGCTTACCTAGTTGGTTACAGTACAGTATGTAGCTTACCTAGTTGGTTACAGTACAGTATGTAGCTTACCTTGTTGGTTACAGTACAGTACAGTATGTAGCTTACCTAGTTGGTTACAGTACAGTATGTAGCTTACCTAGTTGGTTACAGTACAGTATGTAGCTTACCTAGTTGGTTACAGTACAGTATGTAGCTTACCTTGGCACCAGGTAGACCTTCCAGCCCTGGCAATCCCATAGCCCCCCGGCTCCCCCTGTCACAGAAAACACACCACATACTTTGACTCAAAGGAAACATAAATGTGTCTGTGGTAAAAACAATATAATAATAATAGGGGATGCACCGAATGGGAAATTCTTGGCCGAAACGGATACCGAAAATAGGAAACAGTTGGCCGAAAACCGAATGCCAAAAGGCCGAAAATTATTAATATAAATATATATATAATGTATTTTTTTTTGTTCAGCTACCTGATTATGGCATAAGACATGATTATGGCAAAACTTTACTTAAATAAACTGAATGAGGTAGAGAAGATATGTAAATATACTGTAGTCTAGTGTGAACAAGGTAGAGAAGATAAGTACAATATACTGTAGTCTAGTATGAATAAGGACGAGAAGTTAAGTAACATATACCGAGTCAGAACGACAGCGTCACCACCACACAAGGCTTAAGGCCGGGGGTTCCCGTGTGAACTTATAAATATCCATTCAGAACAACAGAGCTTGTTGCTTATTGATCGACGTAAACTCATTTCTATACACATCATCGCCACTCTCAATATGCTCGTTTAGGAACGCAAGCCAGCTCCCCACCACTCAGTCAATAATATAGACACTGTATAGGACAATAATACACTTCAGTCTCCAACCCACCGCCGTAGAATTCCACTACTACTTGTTTTTGTGACATACCGACTCAGCGGGGGGTGCCGGCGATAAAATAGAAGCTGCCTTTGAAAAAGTGCAATTAGACCTCCTTCTAAAAATAGAGCCCCCCGCCCCCCCCCCCCCCACCCCCCCCCCCCCCCCCCCCCCCCCCCCCCCCCACCCCCGGTTTCCACTGCAACTGGAAATAGCGATGGTCTCTCTCTCGTCTGCCTCCTCATCCCCCGCCAGAGCCGGCGCGGAGAAATGCCATTATGCACCGCGGAGGGGCGACGGCTGCTGACATAGACGGATTGTGGATTGTGCAGGTAATTGTCATGCATGTAGATTGTCATGAATAAGCGTGAGGCTAAGGAGAGGGGCTGGGGAGAGAGAAAGAGAGAGCTGGGGGGGGGGGGGGGGGAAGAGCGAGAAAGAGAGAGCTGGGGGGGGGGGGGATCAGCTGAGAGACAGATTGGGGCAATTCCGCCACAGCTCTGGGCCTCTCACGCAATTTATTAAAATGTCAAATTAACATCCCGGTGAAAAATCGCTTGGGTGACGAAACAATAAAAAAAACGCAATTGGCCCCAAGAGACTAGAGAATTCAAGTTGATACTGAGAAAGAGAGAGAGGGGGGGGGGGGGCAGTCATATTGTTTCCAATGACACATTTCAGCAGCATGGTGTGGATTGTTTCAGGCTTGAGGGTTGTTGTGGAAGAGGATGTGGTGTGTGTGTGTGGGGGGGGGGGGGGGGTCTTATAGCTGGATGTACAGGGGAGCTGGCAGGGGGCGAGGAGACGTAATATTTTGTTTGTTGTTGTTGTTGTTGTTATGTTATGTTGGAGCTCTATTGAGTGTGGCTCCGCGCCCCCTCCACCCCCACCCCCACCCCCTACCCAGCCTCGAGGGCCGTATTGACTTATGCTGCAGTCAACCAGGAAATGTTAGAAACAACTCCTAACTATTCTTTCTTCCTCTTTGTCAGAGGGTGCGCAGGGGGGGGGGCATGAGAAAGAAAGACATGTTCAAACACCAAAATGTACGACGGCCGGAATCTAACCCACGGTCGACTCACCGCGCTTCCGTCGTCTCCTTTGAGGCCCTTGAGGAAGGAAGAAAGAGACACATTACTTACCCCTGCGGTTAAAATAACGTCTAAACACAAAAAAAAAAATCACAGATGTACTTTCAAAACGTGACTGTAATTCATCACTGTTCAATCTGGACAATTTACAGTGTCGGTAATCGTCGTTTAATCGTTGTGTAATCACTGCTACTGGCTGGCTGTATTTCACAGGCTACTTGCACACGCATGGGCGTTTTAACGACACAGTACCGTTTGTTTACAAAGAAGGATTTGTAACGTGCCAGTGTGTCTGCCTGGCGGTTTAAGCGTCCCAGAAACACAGTGATGGACGACGCCCCCCGTTTCTCCAGCCTTTACCTTAATGCAGGTAAAGAAGCTCTTATTGATCGCTTCAATGGAGCCGTTTGGCTGTGATGGATGTTGCACAAGGCGACTCAGGGGACTCGGCTGTGGCACCGTGTGTTATTGTTTTCTTTCTTTCTATCTTTCTTTCTATTTCCCCCCCCACCACCCAGTTCTCTCCCGGTGGCGGCTGCAGGCGGATCCCCACTGGCAGGTACTGGCAGGCGGACCCCTACTGGCAGGTACTGGCAGGCGGACCCCTACTGGCAGGCGGACCCCTACTGGCAGGTACTGGCAGGGCGGACCCCTACTGGCAGGTACTGGCAGGCGGACCCCTACTGGCAGGCGGACCCTACTGGCAGGTACTGGCAGGCGGACCCCTACTGGCAGGTACTGCAGGCGGACCCTACTGGCAGGTACTGGCAGGCGGACCCCTACTGGCAGGCGGACCCTACTGGCAGGTACTGGCAGGCGGACCCCTACTGGCAGGCTGACCCCCTACTGGCAGGTACTGGCAGGCGACCCCTACTGGCAGGCGGACCCCTACTGGCAGGCTGACCCCTACTGGCAGGCTGACCCCTACTTTTATTTATTTTTTTATTAATCTTGAAAACCTTACCCCATACTTTTTTTCTCTTTTCGCATTACCCTTTTGACGCTAACTGCCTCCGATAGTTTTGAAAAGAGCTCTATAAAGAGCCTTATAAAGAGCTCTATAAAGAGCCCTATAATATATGCTTTAACACATATAAATAATATGTAGCTAATTAATGCTTCAGTCATAAAGAAATGGGTTAGAAGTGACACTGTGACGCTGTGTCGTGGGGATGGGCATCGTTTGGATTTGAACGATTCCGGTTCCAATTCCGATTCTCCATATCGATTCCTGTTCTAACCATTATCTAAAAAAAAAAAAAAAAAAAAAAGGATATCTAACCCTAACTAACCTTACTGTCATGCACTTGTCCTAATAAACTAACCTACACTGTAGCACTCAACACTTTGATGAACAGTGTTACTCAGCTGATACAGTTGTGCCCTTCCTGATGACTTGTCGTACAGAACTTGTAAGTCGCTTTGGATAAAAGCGTCAGCTAAATGACTAAATGTAAATGCAATGTTTTTATTTTTTTTTGAAAAATCTTAATTTTTTTTCATACTATTCACATTTTCAGTTGACTTGATACAGTTTAATTTGGTTGCTGTATTGTAACTAGGGTATTAATTAACAAAGTAAATTATATATATATATATATATTTTTTTTAAGAATCGAAATGAAGAATCGAAATGCAAATATGTTACAAATATGAACCGGAAGTTAGGAACCGGTTTTCGGTGCCCAACCCTACTAACTCGTGGGGATGCTCAGCAGACACCTGTTTGAGAGTCAAGAGAGACCTCTCCTGGGCCTTCAGAGACTCCAACACGACTGACTGTGACAACGTATAGGGAGGACCTGGGAAAGTCAGATTACAATTGTACCATTCCGAATTGTACCACTCCGAATGGACGGCTGTGGTTGTGGTCTGCCAGGTGGAAACTATTATGTGTGTAATTGTTACCCCACGGTGACCAGATCAAATTCCATGTAAAACGTACAACAGTTACTCCACAGTGAAGTGGAATACAGCATTCACTTCAGGTATAGCAATGATGAATATCCTTACCGGAGCACCGGGCGCACCAGGAGGTCCTAAAAGTGCTCCGCCACTCTGAAATGATATATAAAAAATATATCACTGTAGAGTACATCATCATTATATGATGTATATATATGTGTGTAATACATCACAGAGACAATGTCATCTGAAAAGTACTTACCTGGAGTTTGTATAGACTGCTCATCCCATTACCCTCCACGTAGGGGACACCCTGAGAAGAACACACAAGCGTCATCAGCGTAAACAGAGAGTACAAGGATAACATGTAATGGGATTTAAATCAGATTAATAAAAAAGAATGTTAGTTACTCAAAAATTTACATTAATTAAACATTAATAAAATAGGTATTTACCGTACTAAAATAGGTGATTACTATCAAAGGGAGAAAATATTACGTCAGGCTTGGAGATCATTCTTCTGAGAAACATGACACCTACTTCGGAGTTCCACAGGGGAGCTGCCTTGGTCCATTATTATTCTCACTATACATGCTGCCACTCGGAGACATCATTAGAAAACACAATGTATGTTTCCATAGTTAGCTCAGACCTCTCTTAGCATGCGCCGACCCGCATATGGGACGTATCACACATCAACAAGGTGACAAAAACATAATTTTTCCACCTTAGAAACATAGCTAATGTACGGCCGTTTATAAATAAAAAAGACGCTGAAAAACTGATCCATGCCTTTATCTCAAGCCGACGTGACTACTGTAATGCACTGGCCTCCCAAAAAAAAAACACAGAACGACTCCAACTCATTCAAAACTCGGCAGCTAGGCTACTAACTAGAACCAAGAGGAGAGACCACATCAGTCCAGTATTAGCTAACCTCCTCCTTATATACAAAGCACTATGGAACAGGACCAAGCTACATTGCAAATTCTCTAGTCAACTATGTGCCTCTGTGGAATAATATATAAATTCCCCAACTCTCATGTAAAGACATCCCCCTCCCCTCCCCTTTGTCCCCTATCCTGTGTTCCCCCCCCCCCACCCATTTGACCTATCAAATGGGACTCCCTCCTCCCCCTGTTCACTATATAGGGCTCCTCCCGACAGCATTCTGGGTCTCTACCTGGGTCATTTCTGCTGATCACCTGGGGTGAGAGCCTCAGCCATTCTCTCTAAATACTATGTGTATATTTCTATCTGTCTGGCTAATAAACCTTATTATCTTGATCTCAGTTGACTGCGAACCACGAACGACGGCGGGACCAGGCAAAGAGGAACACAACCCAGAGACCTGAGCGACCCACAACAGCAGACCACCACAGAAGGACACACCCCTGGCAGAGAACAGCTTGTCGACAGCGAAGCGACATCTGTCAGATTCATGCCTTCACAAACAAGAACTGTTTCACGAATTTCATATGTATCTGGAAAATTATGAACTAAGAATGTTGATATTATCATAAAGACACATAGCTGACACCTAAATGTCTGATTCACGACGCGAGCGACCGGAAGTAAGCCAAGATTTGCACAGCTATAATTTATGTTGTTTGTTATTTGATATCAAAGTTGCGGACCACTCATTGATATAGGTATTTGAGATTATTAATAAAAGAAAAGGGTGATATTCCCACATCTCTGATATCAAAATAACACACAGACCTCAGTCCAGTCAATCAAGTCACGAATCACGCCATAAATATTTCTATTTCAAACTGTTATGCCAACCACCAGATTAAGGTTTTGAATTGATTTTCATTCAATAATCCGGTAAACCAACAGATCACATTGGCCAAAATTTTCATTATTTTAATTGTTTTCTATTCATTCATTATCTGATAACCGATGGATTACAGCGATCTCATTCTTTTACCATGTCTATTCACTTTTCAATATTTTGCTTGTTCCAAATAATCCTGGTATATTATATATTAATCTCACCCACATTATGAAGAGAAAAACGGACTAACTGTGGAATAATATATTGATTCCCCAACTCTCATGTAAAGACATCCCCCTCCCCTCCCCTTTGTCCCCTATCCTGTGTTCCCCCCCCCCACCCATTTGACCTATCAAATGGGACCCCCTCCTCCCCCTGTTCACTATATAAGGCTCCTCCCGACAGCATTCGGGGTCTCTACCTGGGTCATTTCAGCTGATCACCTAGGGCGAGAGCCTCAGCCATTCTCTCTAAATACTATGTGTATATTTCTATCTGTCTGGCTAATAAACCTTGTTATTAACCGGACCTCGGTTGACTGAGAACGTTCTTCAGGATATCCACAATATCCCACACCTCCTAGAACATTGCGATTATCTACTGCTGGTCTATTGAAGGTTCCAAGCCACAGTCTAAGGAAAATCGGGGATGCAGCCTTTGCAAACTATGCACCAAAGTTATGGAATACACTACCTACGGACATTAGGGAAGCTAGTAATATTTTCAAAAATAAGCTAAAAACTTACCTCTTCACCATAGCCTTCTAATACACTCCGCTGTTGATTGTACTGTAGCACCATTTTACTCTGTCCATTCTATTGCATCATTTGACTATCTATTCTATTCTACAATTTTATTGCACCGTATTATTTTAAATTTTTATTACTTTTCATTACAGGTTCAAAACGGTCAGGTATTAAACTGTGTGGGTATCAAACAAGAGACTGTCAGGCTTTAAAACGGTGTAGGACCCAGGCCTAGAACTGCACCCTGAGAGAGGGAACTGCACCCTGAGAGAGGGAACTGCACCCTGAGAGGCATTTTATTTACTTTTACTGGGTCCTCAGCTCCCCCACGCCTCTGGGTCCCCACGCTTCAGCCTATCAGCTCCCCTACGCCTCTGGGTCCCCACGCTTCAGCCTATCAGCTCCCTCACGCCTCTGGGTCCCCACGCTTCAGCCTATCAGCTCCCTCACGCCTCTGGGTCCCCACGCTTCAGCCTATCAGCTCCCTCACGCCTCTGGGTCCCCACGATTCAGCCTATCAGCTCCCTCACGCCTCTGGGTCCCCACGCTTCAGCCTATCAGCTCCCTCACGCCTCTAGGTCCCCACACTTCAGCCTATCAGCTCCCTCACGCCTCTGGGTCCCCACGCTTCAGCCTATCAGCTCCCTCACGCCTCTGGGTCCCCACACTTCAGCCTATCAGCTCCCTCACGCCTCTCTGTCCCCACGCTTCAGCCTATCAGCTCCCCCACGCCTCTAGGTCTCCACACTTCAGCCTATCAGCTCCCCCACTCCTCTAGGTCCCCACACTTCAGCCTATCAGCTCCCCCACGCCTCTGGGTCAGTCAACTGGTTACCGAGTGTAGGCATACATGGTTTCATTAATATTATTATTATTATTCATTATTATTATTATTATTATTATTATTATTATTATTATTATTATTATTATTATTATTATTATTATTATTATTATTATTATTATTATTATTATTATTCATTATTATACAATTGTCACATACTGTAGCTACTCTGAATAAAAGAAAATCTGGACAAGTTAAAGCTGAGGCAGCCAGAGAGAGAGAGAGATGCTGAGATGATAGATGTTTTGTGTGTGTGTGTGTGCGTATTCCCCTTACCTTTTCTATTACTATTTCCATTCATCCTGTTTTTTTTTATTTGTTTTTTTATTGATCTTTTCCCTCCTCCTTTTTCCTCCGATTTTCTCCCATCCCAATGTTAGTCGTTATGCCAATTCCCAATCCCCTTCCTGGTCGCTGCGCACTTACCCCACACAGTCGGTCTGGGAGAGTGGAGGCTATCACGTGCTTCCTCCGACACACGTCTAGCCAATCAACCGCTTCTTTTCACCTGGCAGCGCGGACTCTCACTAAGAGGGTGTAACGTGTGGAAGGATCACACTACCCCCCTTAGATCCTATCCGCGCTGAGCAGGCGCCCCGACCGAACTGTAGGAGTCGCTGTTTACAACGACCCGGACCCACCCCGCCAGCTTTCCCACCCTCTAATACAGCCAATTGTATTAGTGTGAACGGCCAGCCAAGCTGGTGACAACGCCGGAGCTGTGAGCTGGATTCGAACAGGTGAATCCAGCGTCTCCGGCGTTTGGTGACGAACGCAATCTCCGCTACGCCACCTGACCGCCCTCATTCATCCTGGTTTGTACATATTTAATGGTTCTAGACGACGCCTAATGACATGTGATATTCAGCTGCATTAATGGCAAGTCGGAAGTGGGATGTTTTATGATTTAGGCTGCGGTTACACTATGGCCAGTTTTCATTTCGTTTTCAGGGTCAGTTTCGCTTTTCAGAACGCAACGTAATGGCAGGCAAGTTAGACATCGTTTTTGCCTCCTGAGCAGAGTGATGTATATACATGTAGTACAATGCCAAAGCAGTAGGTGGCAGTAGGTGGCGATGTAGTTCAAACATGAAGGCCATTTTCAACCAATCAAAAAAGTTGAATGTGCCAATACACTTCCTGCAAAAAAACTAAAACAATCCACCATCTTTAAATGCCTTTCGTGAGCCATTTAGCCAACATAGCATTTATTTTTCAGCAAAGAAAGTGCAATAAAAGTGCAATAAACAAAACGGATACATTCACTGTGTGTTCTGCCTCTCATTTGTTGATGAAACAAAACTAACATCAACACAATTGACCACCAAGAGCGGAGTTTAGTCTCACAAAAAGATTGTCGCCGATTTTGATAGCTTACGTGCTAACGTGATTAAGATATGCCAGTATAACAGTATAGCATTGTGGCTAGCAGCAAAGTTTGTTAGCTTACGTGCTAATGTGATTGGGATATGCCATTATAACAGTATAGCATTGTGGCTAGCAGCTTGGTAACGTTAATGCTAGCAGAATGAATGGATGTAAACTTTATTTAACAGATTGCAGAATGGGTACAATACAATACGGCTCAATTATTGTTAAGGGAATGCAGACTGTTGTAGCTTGGACTGGGCTCCTTATAACAATAACTTGACAACACATGGTAGCCGCAGCTACTTGGGACAGCTCTGCTATAAACACTGGAAATAACCGTGCAGGTCTCTACTGCGCATGGGCGTTGAGCAACAACGGCTCCGTATCCGGCTCACGCAGATTACATGGCACCATTGTCGGCGAGTTTTGGCGAGTGTCCAAAACGGAAACACCTTTTCAGCGTTGCCAGTAGGACAACGCGTTTTCCTGCCAAAACGCTGTTTCTTTTGAACTTGGACAGCAAACGTAATCATTCAGCAACAAAAACGTTGCTGTATTCCCCAGTGTAACCATGGCCTTAAAGACATCAGAACTCCAAGCTTCAACCATTCAGGTTGTAAAAACATCAGTTCCTCATCATCAGTATATGTCATCTCAGCCATGCCTCCCCTGCCTGTGTGTTCTCTGCTCTTTAACCTCCTCACAGCAAAACTATAGGTTGGTTCTGTTCAGTCCTTACATGCTACATGAGAGAGATCAATAGCTTTACCACCTGAAGAGAGAGAGAGAGAGCCAGAGAGACCAAGAGAGAGAGACAAAGAGAGAGAGAGAGAGAGAGCCAGAGAGACCAAGAGAGAGAGACAAAGAGAGAGCGAGAGAGAGAGCCAGAGAGACCAAGAGAGAGAGACAAAGAGAGAGAGAGAGAGAGAGAGAGAGAGAGAGAGAGAGAGAGAGAGAGAGAGAGAGAGAGAGAGAGGCCAGTCATGTGTGTTTGAATCCTCACACCCGCTTTGACACGTACAGTATCTATTACGTTATTATTGACAATTTGCAGACTTGATGTCGAGTCAATGTAACATACTGTAATGAGACGGTAGCTAAAGTAATCACAAATAATATTTAATTAAATAATAATTACCATGGTTTTGGCATAAAGAAGAAACTAAAGTAACGACAGACAGACAAGAACACACACTGCACAGACGGGATCAGCATCAGACGAAAGGGAAGACAGAATACTTATACATGAGGGAATGACGAGACGAGACACACCTGGGTTAATTACAAATGGGCACAGCTGAGGGGAGAACGATAAGGACTACAAAACCACAGGGCGGCTAGGTGGTGTAGTGGGCAAGGCACTCGCCACCAGTGTGGAGACGCTAGGATTCGCGTGTTCGAATCCAGCTCTCCACATTGTTTTTCAGTTTGGCTGGTCGTCCGCAGTAATACACATTGGCCGTATTACGGGGAGGGAAAACTGAAGGGTGGGGATCGAACGTTGTGAACAAGCGACTCGGTTGGTGCGCAAGTCGGTTGGTGCGCCTGCGCAGTGGAATCAGGAAGTGTCGGGGGCAGCGTGAGCCTCCCACGCGTTACTCCTCGACACTGAGAGATCGAGCTGCGCAGGTGAAAAGATGCGACTGCTGTTACCTCAAGTACCGGAGGGGACTTGTGCTATGTATGACTTAGTCCACATTGCAGCCGGCTTGTGGGAGGCAAGAAACAGCGTTCGTGACAGGGGAGGGTTGAATTGGATGATACGAAATTGGGATGGGAGAAAATATGGAAAAATGGGAGAAAAAGTGGATAAAAAAAAAAAAAAAAGGACTACAAAACCACGACAGGGAACTACAGCTAGACACAACACATCACACTAGGAGCGCCTGATCAGGGCACAAAACACACAACAGTATCGCAGAAAATAGAAGAGCAGCACGATGACTGAAAGACGTTGAGGCTGCAAGGAATATAACCACATCCCTCCTATACCTAACCACACCCCTCCCAGTCCTAACCCCACCCCTCCTATACCTAACCACACCCCTCCCAGTCCTAACCCCACCCCTCCCAGTTCTAACCCCACCCCTCCCAGTCCTAACCCCACCCCTCCTATACCTAACCACACCCCTCCCAGTCCTAACCCCACCCCTCCTATACCTAACCACACCCCTCCCAGTCCTAACCCCACCCCTCCCAGTTCTAACCCCACCCCTCCCAGTCCTAACCCCACCCCTCCTATACCTAACCACACCCCTCCCAGTCCTAACCCCACCCCTCCTATACCTAACCACACCCCTCCCAGTCCTAACCCCACCCCTCCTATACCTAACCACACCCCTCCCAGTCCTAACCCCACCCCTCCTATACCTAACCCCACCCCTCCCAGTCCTAACCCCACCCCTCCTATACCTAACCACACCCCTCCTATACCTAACCCCACCCCTCCCAGTCCTAACCCCACCCCTCCTATACCTAACCACATCCCTCCTATACCTAACCCCACCTCTCCCAGTCCTAACCCCACCCCTCCCAGCCCTAACCCCACCCCTCCTATACCTAACCACACCCCTCCTATACCTAACCCCACCCCTCCCAGCCCTAACCCCACCCCTACTATACCTAACCCCACCCCTCCCAGTCCTAACCCCACCCCTACTATACCTAACCCCACCCCTCCCAGTCCTAACCCCACCCCTACTATACCTAACCCCACCCCTCCCAGCCCTAACCCCACCCCTCCCAGTCCTAACCCCACCCCTATTATACCTAACCCCACCCCTCCCAGTCCTAACCCCACCCCTCCTGTACCTAACCCCACCCCTCCCAGCCCTAGCCCCACCCCTCCTATACCTAACTCCACCCCTCCTATACCTAACTCCACCCCTCCTATACCTAACCCCACCCCTCCTATACCTAACCCCACGCCTCCCAGTCCTAACCCCACCCCTCCTATACCAAATCCCACCCTTCCCGGCCCTAACTCCACCCCTACAAACCCTAACCCCACCCCTCCCAGCCCTAACCCCACCCCTCCTATACCTAACCCCACCCCTCCCAGCCCTAACCCCACCCCTCCTATACCTAACCCCACCCCTCCCGGCCCTAACCCCACCCCTCCTATACCTAACCCCACCCCTCCCGGCCCTAACTCCACCCCTCCAAGCCCTAACCCCACCCCTCCCGGTCCTAACCCCACCCGGTGGTTGTATGATGGATGTGAGGTGAGCAGAGAGAGAGTCAAGGTTCTCATTTAAAGGCGAGTGGAAGCTGTGCTCTTTTTAGGCACTGAAGCATCTCTTCCTGTCCTCCCTGACTGCTGTTTTATGAGCCCAGGTTGTGTGTGTGTGTGTGTGTGTGCGCGTGGAGAAGTGGTACGAGTATGTGTGTGTGTGTGTGTGTGTGTGGAGAAGTGGAATGGGTATTTGTGTGTGTGTGTGTGTGTGTGTGTGTGTGTGTGTGTGTGTGTGCGCGTGGAGAAGTGGAACGATTATGTGTGTGTGTGTGTGTGTGTGTGTGTGTGGAGAAGTGGAACGGGTATTTGTGTGTGTGTGCGTGTGTGTGGAGAGAAGTGGACGGTGTGTGTGTGTGTGTGTGTGTGGAGTAGTGGAAGGTGTGTGTGTGTGGGGGGGGGGGGGGGGGGGGGAGAGGGGGGGAACAGGAGGTTCAAGGGGACGCCTGATGAATTATAGATTCTTTAGAAGTGCTTACTCACCGGCCTTTTTAAAAAGGGAGGGGGAGGGGGGGGGGGGGGGGATCGACTGCCAGCTGCTGCAGTACCTGCAGCTCGGCTCACCACGTCTCCATGGCGTGGCATTTGTACTCTTTCATCAGCCGCGTGGTGTTTGATCCAGCGCGTGGCTAACCGCTGTGTGCGAGTGGAGCGTAAGGCGTTATTGATGTTGGTATCAACAGGTGGTGGAGGGGGTGCCACGCCGAGGGCCTCCTTCAGGGTCCCGTGGGTACACAGGAGGTGCCGAGGAGTCAGGCGGCTCACATATTTGAGCTATGCTATTATGTTTGTTTTTTTATCCACTTTTTCTCCCATTTTCAATTTTTCTCCCATCCCAATTTCGTATCGTCCAATTCAACCCTCCCCCGTCTTTGAACGCTGTTTCTTGCCTCCCACAAGCCGGCTGCAATGTGGACTAAGTCATACATAGCACAAGTCTCCTCCGACGGACTCACTACCACGGCACGGATGCACTTGAAACTGTCCGTGTTTGAAAAGCTGGATCCAAAGTCCATGGGATTTCCAGCAATCACACCCTCCAAGACCCGTGGCCATCATAGCCACGTTAGCAACAGAGTTATCGACCGTGGCAAGTGACTTCCTCTCTGCCTCAAACATCTATAATATTATTGAGATGTTATATGAACTGTACTACAAGGACCATTCATAAATAATTGCTCTTTTTGGGATCCGATGTCCCAACAATGAACCTCAGTGTGTTTTAGGAGGATCTTGACATCATGTGAGTCAGTTAGTGTCCATTAAGAAGAGCAACACCCGATCCTCAGGAGGACATGGCGACCTAGAAGGACGGGGGCACATTTGAAGGGTATAGGAGAACATAATATTGCCCCCCACCCACTCCCCCGACTGAGATCTGAGTGGGGGCCGTGAGCCATTATCGATAGCTGGCACTCAATGAGGGAGCAAGAGGAGGATGAGGAGGAGGAGGAGGAGGAGGAGGAGGAGGAGGAGGAGGAGGAGGAGGAGGAGGAGGAGGAGAAACTTACTGGGGGCCCAGGAAGTCCCGGTCTGCCTGGGGGGCCTTCGGTCCCCTGCCAAACACAAAACCATTAAAGATCGTTAGAGCGAGAAGGGATTCAGGGCACAGCTGCTGCACATCACACTACACACCACCCCCTCTTTCATGAGATAATAACGTTGAGCATGATACCCTTTATGAAAATGAGGATGAAGTGATACGATTCTATACGTTGTTCTGGCGACCGATCTGTCAACGCTAGAAAACGACAGTCGGGTTTTCAATCAGGAATGTACCTCGCCACTTTCCATACATGATACTGTAACGTGAAGTTCTGTGCAAGGCATGCCTCCGTCCATACATATATATATATCCTTTTATCTATTCCTTCTTGGAAAGAAAACTCTTATTTCTTTCTCTTTTTAGCCAGAGGGGGTCTGTTCAATAATCATATTTTTTAGTTTTTGCATAATTCACCACAATGAAATCCACCATGTAATGAATATGAATTTTCACGTGCAAAACAGTAAAATATAATCAAATATATGTTCTCTGGAACAAGCCATATATTAGTAATAGGCTGCAAGCCGTTTCCATCTTAACCTCTGTGAACCCTCTGCCATGTCAACACACAGTAGCTTTAAATAGCTTCATGAATAAAGCATGTAGCCTGATGTGTGCACCACCGCCTATGTATAGAACATACAACATACAACACACACCACGGTCTAGGCTGCTTGTCAACACATGTATAGAACATACAACATACAACACACACCACGGTCTAGGCTGCTTGTCAACACATGTATAGAACATACAACACACACCACGGTCTAGGCTGCTTGTCAACACATGTATAGAACATACAACACACACCACGGTCTAGGCTGCTTGTCAACACATGTATAGAACATACAACACACACACCACGGTCTAGGCTGCTTGTCAACACATGTATAGAACATACAACACACACCACGGTCTAGGCTGCTTGTCAACACATGTATAGAACATACAACACACACCACGGTCTAGGCTGCTTGTCAACACATGTATAGAACATACAACACACACCACGGTCTAGGCTGCTTGTCAACACATGTATAGAACATACAACACACACCACGGTCTAGGCTGCTTGTCAACACATGTATAGAACATACAACACACACCACGGTCTAGGCTGCTTGTCAACACATGTATAGAACATACAACACACACCACGGTCTAGGCTGCTTGTCAACACATGTATAGAACATACAACACACACACCACGGTCTAGGCTGCTTGTCAACACATGTATAGAACATACAACACACACCACGGTCTAGGCTGCTTGTCAACACATGTATAGAACATACAACACACACCACGGTCTAGGCTGCTTGTCAACACATCAGGACACGTCACACACCACGGTCTATCTCTAGGCTGTATCTCAACACATGTTTTAACATGTCTTACTTTGTCTCCTTTTGGTCCAAACTGCCCCAGTGGACCGGGTCGACCCATGAGTCCCTGCAAGCAGAAACAAAGGTCAGTGATGAAATGTGATATTCAGCTGCATTCATGGCAAGTCGGAACTGGGACAGTTTTTACGATTTCAGAACTCCAACCATTCAGGTTGGAAAAAAAAACATCAGTACATCATTCATCATTCATCAGTTCATCATTCATCATTCATCAGTTACACATGTTAGACAGGTACACATGTTTTTCAGTGGTGTATTTCCAAAAGGTCAACTTTTCAGAACAAATATTAAAAGTTTTAATGTGATATTGGTGACTATAGTATAGACTTTAATGTGAAACACAAAACCATTAAAGATTGTTAGAGTGAGAAGGGATTCAGGCCACTGCTGCTACTCATCACACTGAACAACCCCCCTCTTTCCTGAGATAATAACATTAATGCTAAACGCTTTGATAATAACATTAATGCTAAAAGCTTTGATAATAACATTAATGCTAAAAGCTTTAATGTGATATTGGTGACTCTAGACTTTAATGTGATATTGGTGACTCTAGACTTTAATGTGATATTGGTGATTATCGACTTTAATGTGATATTGGTGACTCTAGACTTTAATGTGACTGTGATATTGGTGATTATAGACTTTAATGTGATATTGGTGATTCTAGACTTATATGTGATATTGGTGATTCTAGACTTTAATGTGATATTGGTGATTCTTGACTTATATGTGATATTGGTGATTATAGACTTTAATGTGATATTGGTGATTCTTGACTTATATGTGATATTGGTGATTATAGACTTTAATGTGATATTGGTGACTATAGACTTTAACACATTAATTGCCAAACACGAGTTAACTCGTTATAGCCCGCCAATCGAATTCTGCCAACGAGTAAACTCGTTATTGGATCGTTATTTCTTTTATTCGCTATTTCCATTCATAATTCATCCTGCTATGCTGTAGGACTGTGTGGCACTCTGAGTCTGAGACTGCAACGGTCCGATACCGCCGCCTAACGCCTTGCGGCCGCTATTGCACTCCATTTGAAACGATGTGGTTTGTTTTCTAGGCCGAGCTGCAGCGTGCATGCAGGGTCTAAACACTCCAGCAAGACAAGCGCTTATAGGGATGGCATCGACGAGGGTCCCTGCCCCCCTATTCATTTTCTTTGGTGGATAACGTTGGACACACGATCGCGATCAGTATTTGGAATGGCGATCAGATAATTGGATTATTCTTTTTGCAGTACATCATAGACAAGGTAGTAGGCTTAATGGAATGAATAATCAAATGAGATCTATTGCTAGCGAAAATAATTAGTTCAACTCTTTCAGAATAAGTAGATACAAACAAGCCCAAAGAGTATCTAATTGATACGAATTAATAGATACTTATGAGGATATCTGTACTGTATGCGCTCGGCTTAGGTATCATGTACTTTATATATAAACAAAGATTTCAAGGCGCGACATCCGAAATAACGGTGTCAGAGAGGCTTGGAGGCTATACAGTTTCACTATTAATCAGGTTTTAATCTGTTTCGGACATCATCCATACATGCATTTAATTGATTAACCTTTGGTTTATACCAGTGACGCCTCACGTTCATCATCAGATAACACTAACAGTGCTTGAACAGATAAATGCATTTTCTCAAATTCATTCGTCAAAACGTCAAAGGCTTGCAATTGCTCATTAATTTTCTCAAGTCACATCCACGTCATGAAATCCGTCAAACAGCGCATCTCCTCAGACATTTTAATCCCAGTTACAATATCACAATAACGTGTGAGTGACAGTGATATAATTCAACAATCCACAGATTCAGATTCCTCGTAATTCATAATCCACAGTCCACGTATAAAGACGCTTCAATTTATGCTTGACTGAAACACAATCCGGGCGCTCTGTTAAACAAATATATCCACAGCGGAGAATATGAAACTAATCAGAGCCAAACGCCCAATAGGTTTCATTCATTAAAAATATCCCAGCGGGATTCACATTTGCAATGCTCCGTGTTATTAAAATAACCTGTGTGTCGCGACGCGCGAGCGCCGTATCGGTTCCGTATAACTATGACGTGCGTTATTTAGGACAAAGTAAATCTATAGGCTGAATATGATTTATTATCAGCATTTTAGGTATATTATTTTACATTTCAAAAGCCCCCTCTAGAAAAACAAAGCACAAAAACATAATTCAGAATGGTATAATGGATCTAGACTGTGAGAAATATTTCAGGAAGCGAGCTGCATTTCTTTGCGAGGGTGTGGCCATGGTTTATCCAGCTAACTGAACTAAACTCTGCCCTCGACCAGGTTCAAACTTTCTGATCTGTTGCCATAGCGATTTAGACAATCCGACGTGGGGGAACGGAAAGGTCTGGCTTAAGTCAAGCTATGCTGAAAATTATCCGGCTAACTCAGTTAGCCAGGTACGAGGAACAGGGCCCTGGACCATGTGTAGCACTATCCAGGTAATGCAGGATGAGGGCTTGCTTACCGGGGCACCCGTCCGTCCTGTCATCCCTGG
>NC_140173.1:139553657-139571274 GCF_963971535.1 Notolepis coatsorum
AGACATATGTGGCAGTAAACTGTTTAGAGCATTATTTATATATATATAATTTTGGTATACGAGTGAATCAATGAATATAATGCATTAGACATACGTTTAAGCAGCAAAATCCTGTATTAGCTACTACACAGACCAAGAGATAAATGAAATTTTTAACAAAGTGCAGCAATTTTAGGAATTATATATATATGGGGCGGCTGGGTGGCGCAGCAGACATTGCGCTCGTCACCAACGCAAGAGACACCGGTATCGAATCCGGCTGTCGGCGTTGCCTCCGGCTTGGGCCGGCCGTCATACTGACTCAATTGGCAGAGTCAGCGGGAGGGAAGTCAATGGGTGGTAATCTGGACGTTGTAAACAGCGACTCCTACAGGTCGGTCAGGGCGCCTGCACAGCAAAGTCAGGAAAATGGCGGGGGCAGTGTGAGCCTCCTACACGTTACTCCTCGAGGTAAAAGTAAAACGCAGTACTTTCAAGTACATTCCAGAACAGTTGACCATTGGAAAAGAAAAACTCTTGATTGATCTCAATTTCTCGTATAAATTTTTTTTTATGAACAAACCAGACTAAGAAAAAAAGTTATTTGCGATTTTTTATACTTTATACTTATAGGCTATAGCACTAACTTTAATTCTTTCTGTAGTTAATTAATTGAAATTAATGCGATAAAGTCCCAGCCCTAATATATATATATATATATATATATATTAGGGCTGGGACTTATATATATATATATATTGTGACATATCTCGTCCCCCCTCCTATGGATAATATTATGTGAAGGATGGGAGATACTGCCACAGGAGGAGTAGAGTCAATTAGGTAGCTGATTAGTACTGATAGAATACACCTGTGCATAATTAGTTCACACACATCTCACATGCACACACCCCAGACACACACACACACACACACACACACACTACAAAGCCACTTGGTTAGTCAGGAGTAAGTTGAGCGGAGGTGAGGTTGGAGTTGTTGTATTGAGAGAGATAGAGATTGTTATTCAGAGTTGTGACGGTGATAGGTAGTGAAAGGTGAGGAGAAAGCGAGTAGGTGTTATTTGTGTACTGGACCCTGGACTGGCTGAGATACCCCCTTGTGTACTGACCCTGGACTGGACGACTACCCCAAATTGTGAACAATCCCTTTTTCTGTCGGCGGGCCTGTTTTGTGTTTTTGACCCTCGGACTGAATCACAACCATTCTATTGCTTTTCCCCCTCTGGATTCTGCCCTGAATTCAATCAATATTTGATTGATATTGCTCTTGTGTGGACATTCGAATTTGTTTGTATTTGAACCGTGGCGAGCCTGAACACTACCAGGTTCGTCACAATATATATATATATTGTGGCAGCCGGCAGAGGACAGGCAGATATGTGTGTTTCCCACTGTGTGTCTCTGACCATATTAGGAGTTCATGTGACGAAACTGGCCTCAATCAGGCCGACATGAGTAGAGAGAACATTAACACACTGTGTATGATCTGTTTTGGAAGGAGGACCCTGCTGTGTATGATCTGTTCTGGAAGGAGGACCCTGCTGTGTGCTACTACCACGTCCCTGGACTGTCCGAGAACCCGTACCGAACCTTGATACTGGACCTCGACCAAGTCAAGTCAAGTCAAGAGTTTTATTTGTCACGGCAAATGCGGGTGGACCATTCTACTGGACTGGATACGTTTGCTGTGTACATTAACGCCTTCCTTTCCACAAACGGCAATAATGCATTTGATTTTCATTTATCTCGTTGTGGACCTTGAATTTATGATTGTCAGTCAAGTGAACACTCTCTGTATATATATATATATATATACAGTAATAATACATTTATTTTATATAGCGCCTTACATTAGGCACCTCAAAGCACTTTACATACATGGCATTATAGCATTATGGACACACACAGTACATGGACAAACACAGTGCATGGACTTTCACAATGACGACATGGTGGGGATAATACAGAGAGAGGGAGACAGCTTAGAGACAAGACAGAGAGATTTTTTTTTAATAAATAATAATACTAAAATATAGGTGTGTACAGATGTGAAAATGTAAGTGATGCAGGGGTTGGGGGGTCAGGAGTGAGCCGGGTATGCAAGATTGAACAGGTGGGTTTTGAGGTGGGACTTCTTTGATGTGTAATGGGAGTTGATTCCAGAGTCGGGGAGCAGAGGAGGAGAATGATTTGTTTTCTGTGGACTTAAGGTGGTAGTGTGGTGTGCTCAGAAGGGCTAAGTTGGATGAGTGGAGTGAGCGGGAGGGAGTGTAGTGTTGAAGAAGGTTGTAGATGTAATCAGGTGCTAGGGAGTGGAGGGCTTTGTAAGTGAGGAGACAGATCTGAAAGTCAATCCTATACTTGACAGGGAGCCAGTGAAGTGAGGAGAGGACAGGTGTGATGTGGGAGAACTTGGGGCAGCGGGTGATGATGCGGGCTGAGGTGTTCTGAACTAGTTGAAGTTTATGGAGGGATTTTGATGATGAGCCAATGAGTAATGCATTACAGTAATCTAGACGGGAGAAAATGAGGGCATGAACCAGCTTTTCAGTGTCGGAGGGGGACAGTAGTGGTCTAATGCGGGAAATGTTCCTGAGGTGAAAGTAGCATGTCTTGGTGATGTTGTTGATGTGTGGTTCGAATGATAGTCAAGAAGAACACCCACGTTTTTCACTGTGGGGGAGGGGAGGATAGAGTGGTTGTTGATGGATATGGAGCAGTGTGCGGTGTGCCCATTACAAGGATTTCGGTTTTAGTACTATTGAGTTGGAGAAGGTTGTGATTCATCCAGATTTTTATTTCAGAGAGGCAGGAGGAGAGGGCAATAGCAGCAGCAGTGGTGTCGGGAGGGGAGTGAATGTATAACTGTGTGTCATCGGCGTAGCAGTGGTATTGGAGACCATGTGTTCTGAAAATGTGGCAGAGGGGTAACATATAGAGGGAGAAGAGTATGGGGCCAAGGACTGAGCCTTGGGGGACACCAGATGTAACGGGGAAGGAAGTTGAGGTATGACCGTCCATGGTAGTGAGCGGCTGGCTGTCTGATAGATAGGAGTGAAATAGGTGGAGAGCTGAGCCTGTGATGCCAACTGTGTGTTCTAAACGGGAGAGTAGGATGTTGTGATCAATGGTGTCAAAAGCAGCGCTGAGGTCGAGGAGGATGAGTATGGAGAGAAAACCGGAATCTGAATTGAGCAGGATATCGTTGGTGACTTTAACGAGAGCAGATTCTGTGCTGTGGTGTTTTCGGGAAGCCTGATTGAAAGGGTTCAAAAAGGGAGTTGTTCTGTAGGTGGGTGTGGAGCTGGTTGGAGATAATCTTTTCAAGTGTTTTGGATAGAAATGGTAGGTTGGAGATCGGCCTGTAGTTACTGAGGATTATTGGGATCCAAATTGGGTTTCTTGATGAGGGGGGTGATGGGGGGGCTGAGGGCAGAGATGCAAGCTTTTGTGAGAGAGGAGGGGATAGGGTCAAGGAGGCATGTTGTGGGTTTGGATTGCATTATATATATAGTCTTGGTGACAGTATCTGTAGAAACGTCAGTGAAGTGGGAGAGTTTGGTGCCTGTGAATATAGGATCTGGGGGGGGTGTGGTGGGCGGTGTTGGCTAAGATATCTTTTCGAATGTTGTCAGCTATATATTCATAATATATATACACACACACACACACACACACACACACACACACACACACACACACACACACACACACACGCACACACACACACACACACACACGCACACACACACACGCACACACACACACGCACACACACACACACACACAATGTAATTTATCAACGTTTCAAAAGGGAGAACGCAGATAGCCCCAAGCAGCAATTCCTGCATTTAAGCATTTGTTTTTAATATAATAATATTTGTGAATATTAGAAACATACTGCTGTCAAAGAATGATGAGATGCGCAGTAATTGATAGTAATCAGAGGCTTTCAGAACAACAAGGACATCCATCAACACCCACTTCCCTCCTGACTGATTTATTAAATGTGTAAACATAATGCCAGTCCATGAATGCTATGTTTAGTGGTGATGGTCACAAGACGCCCCAGGGAATTAACTATGTACTATTGGATTTATTTTGAAGAAATATACAAAAATATGATATAAAAATATGATAAAAAACATATTCAAGAGCCAACTTTAGCGAGCATGGTGAGGTGAAGAGCATTGAAGCGTCATGTGTGAATAATTGTATGTAATGAAGTCTCATCCTCTGGTCAAGATGTGGTGGCATGTGGCCTGTGTTGTTGTTGTCTCTGTGCCATGCGTGTCTGTCATGCTGTGAAGCATGCGTAGAACGATTCTACACCAATGTCCACCTTAGAGACACATTCCTTGTACATTCATTATATGAGAACAGTAGGGCTGACCCCTATTAGTCGATTAGTCGACTAATCGGTCGAAAGGAGCCGTAGTCGACTGCCAACCTCTTAGTCGAATACATTTTTTTTTTATAAAAAATATATATATACATATATATATATATATATATATTTGTATCATTCTTTCCAAAAGAAAAGAGGCCTAGAAGCGTGGCTAACGCTAATGGCACCCATACCAGAGGCTAACTGCCTACGAAAACAGGCACAGAGGCACTGAAAGAGGATTTCACCCATCTAATGAACACACTAGACTAGACAAATATCAAGATGTATCCATCAGTGGACCAATTGCATGCTTTTGCAGAGGACAAGAAGCCTTCAGTCGACTCCTTCAGACATTACGCACCCCCCACAGCCCAAATGGAATGATAAAAAAAAATAAAAATAAAAAATGTAAAAAGAAAATATTATACTTTTTTTTTTGTCGACTAATAGTCGACTAACGGCATATTTTGGACAATCATAGTTGACTATCCAAATCCTTAGTCGGGGACAGCCCTATAGAGGCCAGTTGTCGGCATCCTATGTTTTGCGTGCAGCTCTTCAGCTCTCTGGCCGCTGCCCCCTGCGTCTCCAAGGCATTTTAGCAAACAATTTACAAAATGATCAGTCGTGACTGTCTTCCACCAGATGTTCTGCCTTGGTAATTTTGAAAGGTTATTCAGGCTGCCCTCTTTAACGTGGTGGAGAGCTCTCTCTCTCTCTCTCTCTCTCTTTCTCTCTCTCTCTCTCTCTCTCTCTCTCTCTCTCTCTCTCTCTCTCTCTCTCTCTCTCTCGCCCTCTCTCTCTCGCCCTCTCCCTCTCCAAATGTCTCTCTCTCTCTCTCTCTCTCTCTCTCTCTCTATCCCCCTATCTCTCTCCCTATTTCTCTCTCACTCTCTATCGCCCTCTCTCTCTCTATCCCCCTATCTCTCTCCCTATGTCTCTCTCTCTCTTTCTATCTCTCGCCCTCTCTCTCTCCATATTTCTCTCTCTCTCTCTCTCTCTCTCTCTCTCTCTCTCTCTCTCTCTCTCTCTCTCTCTCTCTCTCTCTCTCTCTCTCTCTCTCTCTCTCTCTCTCTCTCCTTCAGCACAGACTCTCTCTCTATCAGAATGTGACCTGTGGTGGTGCTGAAATGAGGACTATGATTTAAATTTTTCTAAATGGAGTCTGGGAATTATGGATACAAATCCCCTTTCATTAGGTGAATAAAGTGTTGATGGCGTCATATGATGGGACTACCTGACAAATAGGTCGTACCAGAAACATTGTGAAGCTGAGATCCATATTCACAAAGCCTCTCAAAGTGGGAGTGCTGGTCTAGAGTCTGTTAGTTTGACTCAAGTCATCAAGACGAGCGTTGCTGGTCACTGACCCCAGATCAGCACTCTGGGAGGTTTTGCTAATTGGGGCTTTGAGTGTATAGTGGTGTCTGTCTTCCATCTTCCCCATGTTATATGAGTAGTACACCAGGCACCGCTCTGCTTGTGAAATGCTCTCTGCGATGAAAGGAGAAAACGTACCTTGAGTAATGTACCCATGTCTCTGACAATAGGCAAGGCAGTCTGTTGAAGAAGAAAAGAGAAGAAAAAAAAATCACACACAAAAACCTTGTCATAAACGTTCATATTTTCCAATGAAATTCAATATGAACCACGCTCTTCTTTTATTATTGTTATATTATATTATCGATACATCTTTTAAAATGACATGATGTCCCGTTTATGGACCTATCTTTATCTTTTCTTGTTGTAATTTGTTGTTACCTCGTTGTAATGATCTGTGTCAATGTATGAAACCATCTCCTGTGCCTCTAAAATTGCAACGCTAAAATATAGTGTCAGTGACAACAGGGGATCCGAGATAAATGTATCCAAATGTGTCTCAGTGGTGGCTCCTAGGGGGCGCTAGGGCACTCAATAGGGGGCACTATGGTGATAGGACGCTTAATAGGGGGCACTAGGGTGATAGGACGCTCAATAGGGGGCACTAGGGTGATAGGACGCTCAATAGGGGGCACTAGGGTGATAGGACGCTCAATAGGGGGCACTAGGGTGATAGGACGCTTAATAGGGGGCACTAGGGTGATAGGACGCTCAATAGGGGGCACTAGGGTGATAGGACGCTCAATAGGGGGCACTAGGGTGACAGGTCAGCAGACAGGTCAGGGCTGTGTGGTCATCATGGAATAACCTTCCAAGTAACATTAGTTCTATCAGTGGAAAGGCATGTTTTAACACATTGATGACCAGCATGTAGCGCCGATTTATAGGCCAGAGGACAGAGGTTTGTTTACAAACCGATGTACTTTCTAACAGCTATATATATAATTTATAGTATTGCTATCTGTCCATTCTCATTGTCACTTGAGTGCATAAACCGTGCCTTCATAATGGCCTAAAGAAAATAAAAATCCATCAGTTGGTTGTCATTTTATAGCGCTGTGAATATAAGGTTTATCGCACTTTTCGCCCCGTTTTTTTTCTGGGGAGCTAGATAATAGGCTAAAAGCTATACGTTATATCAAGCGCCATTTCTGTTGTATATATACGAATGAAATAAAACAAACTGCGTAGCATCCGGACTATTACAGAGCATCTATGGATGAAATGGGGGCGGCGGGGAACGCCGATTAGTATTATTGATTAGCAATACAGTGTGCGTTCAGGTAGCCATTTTCACTGATCGATCACGTTAGGTTTTAAAACAATGTCCAATCCAGCTGTAATTTGGGGGAATAGTATCCTACCGTCAGGCCATGTGATCGCCGGCAGCATTTTGTCATTAGTCATCGGAATCTGGTAGATCGATATGTCCATTGGCTAATCATAAATCCCATTATTCCAGGCTGAAATATGCGTTCGGTAACGGGATCAAAGATGGAGGGTCTTCGTTTGGAACCGAGGCTCATATGAAACGCCCACAGACAGTGAAAAGATTTTTTTTTCAATCGCCCTCAATGATACTGCAGTGGAGCGATGGCGCCCCTAAGCGGATCTGGCCGGTATTGCATGTTTCGAAAATCAAATATGTGGGTAGGTCCTGCAAGTCGATCGCGGACGTTAATAGCGTTATAAATATGGAATAAAACAATAACAACTCGCCACGAGTTAACTCGTGGCTCTGGTCCTCAACGGGTGGAATCGAAACACGTATATATACGTGGACGGTCCACATAGTGTTAAGAAACAACTCAGAATCTACCTACATTCTTTAGTTTAAATAGAATGAACATGATTGTCTCTAAAATGAAATAGATTTTTATCTTTTTGTTATTAGGATTATGGATTGCTTGATTATGTACGTGTTTATGTTTTATGTTTGTGTATGTCTGTCTTGGACCCCCCAGGAAGACAAGCTCAACGTCAAGGCGTGCAGCTAATGGGGATCCTTTAAATAAACAAATAAATAGAAGGCGCTAGGGAGCTCAATAGGGGGCACTAGGGCACTCAATAGGGGGCGCTAGGGAGCTCAATAGGGGGCACTAGGGCGCTCAATAGGGGGCACTAGGGCGCTCAATAGGGGGTGCTAAATAGGGGGCGCTAGAGCAACGCCCCGCCCGATCAGTGGAAAATGTCAAAACATTTGTATTATTTCTGTCTCACCTGACTGGGGGGCACCACACCTCTTGCGTCCTGCCTTGGCCTGCTTTCCATAAGAGGGTTCATTCTTTATTTCAGTTTTCTCCTAAACTAATGTCTGCTGCTGAAACACTGCGCTCCTAACCAATGAACCAAAAGGAATGAATAAGCATTCAAACGTTTAATCCCCACAAGGCTGAAGCCAAATAGCAGCTAAACTGCCTAAAGTGAACTTCATGTTGGAGTTTTTAAGCCTCTCTGGAGGTTTTCAAATTTTCACCCTTTTTCACTGTTTCTGAACCTGTCCACAGTCTGCCAACGCTGGATTACACTCCTTCAACATGGATATGGGTTCTGCAAAACCCACAGAAACTATTTTTCCTGGCAAATACCTAGGTCATAGATGTGGCTCATCTAGGCTATTGGACAATCTATTGGTTTATCTCTGAGGGGGTGCATAGACAAAGCCTTTTCTCATTTGATTATTATTACATTTAAACATTGCCAGTGTGACAACGTTAGACAGACTAGAGGAAAGTTGTTAGTGTTAGTGGACTCATGTGACTGTGGATCCTGTCGAAGCGTAACATTCCAGGGCCAAACGTTGCTTCCGACCCTCGTCGCTCGCACTCTGAGGCTGACATCATCCGTGTGATCTGGTATGAAAGTGATGAGCTGCCTACTATACTTACTGGCTCACCAGGGGGTCCAGGGGGGCCTGGGGGGCCTTCTCTACCAGGGGGGCCCTTAAAGAGAAATGAGAGAGAGAGAGAGAGAGAGGGAGAGAGAGAGACAGAGAGACAGAGAGACAGACAAGACAGAGACAAGAGTTAATGAGGCCCTCTGCTATCCACTCGGCTAGCTAGGACACAGGAGACCCACAACCCCTTTTTACTTTTGACATGCGTCCCTGTTGGCACTGACGTGTCCAAGAAACCGTGACATGTTTGTGTACCCCCTTCGCGCACAGCGGGTTGTCAGACGATTCCTACTTATGCTGCCGGCCCCTTTCATCATCTGCGGATGTGTGTGTGTGTGTGTGTGTGTGTGTGTGTCTCCCTCTAGGAGAGAGGGGGGGAGTGAAGAGGAGAAGAAGAAGAAGAACAACAACAACAACAACAACAAGAGGAAGGACTTAAACTCACCTCTCTTCCTGGAGCGCCGGTGGGGCCCGATAAGCCTGAGGGTCCGCGGAGGCCCTGGAGGAAGAAACACTGTGATGACTGTGATGGTTATTACGCTTAACTCATTCACTGCCGACAACGATTAAACTCGTTATTGGCCGCCAATCGTTTGACGCCAACAACGAGTATACTCGTTATTTGCTCGATATTTCCATTCATTATCCATCCAGGAAGCCTGGTGTTATCATGGGGCTGAGTCTGAGATCGCTAAAGTGCAATACCGGCCGCATCCTACCAGGCGGCGGTATGGAGCACCATTTGAAACACTAAACGCTCCGGGGCGCTCTTTTCTACTAACATGAACCTAGGGCTTCACCCGATCGCATTGAATCGTTTTTGGGACCCCTGATTCATTATGCTGTGGTGGGTTATGCTGCGGTGGGCCAAATGGACATACGATCTACCAGATGGCAATCAAATAATTGGAATATTCTTTTTGGAATCCCACCGGCCACAGGTAAGAGCAATTTAACGTAAATTTCAGCTTGATTATGCCTTGTTTTCATAGCCATCGCCCTGATCAGCGTATGTTGTTGTAATAACGAATGCCGTTATTGACAATAAATTAATCTGAAACGACCCCCCCCCCCCCCCCTTTCATGCATTCATGATGGAACATAATACCAATCATATGCATTTGATTTTTTAACTGTAGCGTGTGTAGGGACGTGTAGTATAATACACGTCGCAGACTATTACTAGCCTCTCAGGAATGACCCTAGATCGCTCTAAAACCATACTTATATTCACTACGGTATAAAACGGGAATGTATGGATGACAATTTTTTTTCTTTTTCACATATTGAACGATAGATACTCGATGTCAAATGGGCCATAGTATTGCATAATTAGCTATAATATAGAATATAGTTATAGCCCTGCAAACAAGGTGACGGACTCCATTGGCTGAATGCGTGGCAGCGCATAGCCATATCCCGGAAAACAGCGTGGCAGCGAATGAGTTAATAATACTAAAAATAAACATTATGAAGAAATGATAGAAAATAGAAACATTATGAGGAATTATGTTACGTAGGTGTAGCCATATCGACCATATCATCATCATCATCATCATCATCATCATCATCATCATCATCATCATCATCAGCATCATCATCATCATCATCATCATCATCATCATCATCATCATCAATGCTGTTACATTGAAAACAGACTTTCTGAGATGTATTTATTTTCTGTCCAACAGACCTCCATTCCTGGCCTCCCGGGTGGTCCTGCAGGGCCCTGAGAACACAGCAGACATGTTGTTAACACCCTCTGCCCCCGAGAACGCATCAGACATGTTGTTAACACCCTCTGCCCCCGAGAACACATCAGACATGTTGCTAACACCCTCTGCCTTCCAGCACCAGCGTTCCATAAAGGAGTTGTGTTTGACATCTCATGCTCTATCGATTCCTCCTTCTCTTCCCAAACTAGACCTCTTTGAATCCCGCAAACCGAATCAAATCTCAGCCACGGTTTCCCGCATGAGACCATGGCGGACGAGAGCGATCATCCGCGATGAGGCTGGAGAGTGAGTGTGTAACACCTCGCGGCGCATCTCCATATCGACCCGTTTTCAGTTTTCGCCCCCTTCTAACAGCGTGCAAAATTAACCGTGATGTGGATATTCAAAACAGGATCTCATTGTGTGCGTGAATCTCTGGATGCCTGGAGACAAACCTATACTCTGGAATTTACAAGATGCTATTGCTGCTGGACCTAAAAGGACCAACTCATATGTACCGTACTTTTCGGACTATAAGCCGCGGCTTTTTTCCCCATTTTTCGACCCTGCGGCTTATATAACGGTGCGGCTTATATGTGGACAAAACCCGAAAATCTAAATATTGCTTTTTTTACTGCATTGAAATGTTATATATCTGTTCCATTATTTGCTAAACTTAATACAACTTGTAAATGAGTTAATGTTATTTGTCCGACAGTATTGTGTCCCAATGGGAGTCATTCTCTGTAGAGGTGGGAACTTAAAGCTCAATATAAGAACGGCCATGCACCACCACTCACAGAATCGAGAAAGAGCAATCAATCTGTCAATCCTTTCCGTGTCCGGGCCGGGTGAGGTTTCCCGTGTTGAGTCAAATTAAGCCGCAGGCTCCACTCCTTACATATGGTAATTAAATATTAAAACACATGCGGCTTATAGTCCAGTGCGGCTTATATATGTACACATCATTCAATTTAGCTGCTGCGGCTTATAGTCAGGTGCGGCTTATAGTGCGAAAAGTACGGTATACTCATATACGCCATATACTCACGTGCGGACCGGTGGTACCCTCTCCCGGGTCGCCCTTCTCGCCGTGGTCTCCAGGCAACCCAGGCACACCTCGTTCACCCTGAACAACCAAAGACAACAGAGAGGAGAGGAAGTGGTCAGAGGGGTCTCTGTGTCTCCTCCAGCAGGAGACAGTAGACAGATGGATTAATACAACTAGAGGAGAGCTGATATATCTTGTAATATACCTGCTGCTGCATGATCATGAATTATTCCAACTGTGGCTGAACTTACTTAACTCCCACTCATATGTTTCCCCTTAAGAACTGTAGCTTCAAAGACAATAATTCATATTCATATTATTTATTCGGGAAGTAAGGTGTTTGTGTATGCATCTTTGTTTCCATGAATATCCATAGGTGTACAGTACCTGACTAGACAGAATATTCTGAATATTACCATGGGGGTAGAACATAAACAAACCAATCAACACGAAACGGGATAGGATGTATACATGCTTCAGTGTGCTGGCTAATATCGGCCGATCTCAGCTTTCGTATAGGGATGGGTCATAAAAACCCATTGACTGAGTAATCGTTCTCAGGGATCAAAGTCCACTTCTGTAATGTGGATGTTGATTTTTTTGATATGCAGGTTATTGAGAATGTCATTGGTGGAACCATGTTGACTGAAAAGCTATTTTCAATTGCAGAGAAGAGTCCCCTGAAAAATGTAACTAGGCACCAAGCACTGCAGAGACGCTGATAACTGATAAACTAATGATTGGGCTTGAGAGCACACTCCTGTGAAATCATCAGACAACCTGGAATCTGTTTAATCAACAAAACAAACATGAATGTATTTCAGTGGAGGCTGGCAAGACATCTGTACCACCACCACCTGTATCGTCCACTCTTAAAAGACTATGAGAGGAGGAATATCATTCTTAATAATACAAAAAAGACCGGCATGCAAGAAATAGAGCAAGGGGTTTGGTGTCTTTCATTTAAAATGGACAGATTTTGAAGGCCAATTCTGAAATCGGCAAGCTACAGTAGTAGCTTCCTTGTTGCCTAGGAACAAGATGATAGTCTGCGTGCCCGGGCACTATTATGAATGTTTTGGGGCGCATGCAGAATGGACACCCGCACGCACACAAGAGTATACATTTGGCGTATATACATACAACGCTCCAGTAGAGCATGACAGTACATGAGATGACATTTTTTAATTGGCATTAAATCAGCATTAAAAGCGCGACGTCTAAAACCTCTCAGCATCCACATTTCCCTTAATGTATGTCAAAGGCGACTCCATTTAAATGCTGTACCCTTCATTTAACTGTTAAAACTAGGTGGGGAGGTGACCCCTTTAATTGGACATCGCTTCATTTGACAATAATCCCTTAACGAGACATTTTATAAACTGTAAAACTACCCATGTTATTTATATATTGTGTTGTTCTCGATGTGATGCTTTTGTATGTTGGCCGCACCAAACAGCGTTTACAGGACCGCCTCAGTGAGCATAAATATGCAGCTAAGGTTCTAAACTGTGATTATGTTATAGTTAAACATTTTATGGATAAACATGCTGACAGTTCTATTTCTTTTACAGCTCTAGGAATCGACCATGCCCCCCTCAATCCTCGAAGAGGGGATAGGGAGAGAGCACTAAACCAACTAGAGAGTCGCTGGTATATATAGACTTAAAGTCATGTCATATCCAGGGATAAATGATACTATAGATATGGTGTCCTTTTTGTAAATATGGGAATAATTTGTGTTGGTGTTTTGCCTTTCCAGTTTAAAATTGTATATATGATGATTTATGCTTGTTTTGATCTCTAGATGTGGGAGGAACTCTGGAGTCTAGAGGCACATACTATTGTGACAGCTAGACCTCAGGCTGACTAGGTACACACACCTGAGCTCAATAGAGCAATCAGCACAGCCGCCACCTTGTATATAGCTCTGTTTACTCATTTATGTCTGTATGCCCTGAAGAAGGCCGATAGAGAGGCCAAAACATGTTGGTGTTTTTTTGAATGGTTCTAATATGAACTAAGCTATTTATTAAAGCCTTTTTTATATACAAGAAGAGTGCCTGGAACTTCCTTATTTATTTTTTTTATCCACTTTTTCTCCCATTTTCTATATTTTTCTCCCATCCCAATTTCGTATCATCCAATTCAACCCTCCCCTGTCACGAACGCTGTTTCTTGCCTCCCACAAGCCGGCTGCAATGTGGACTAAGTCATACATAGCACAAGTCCCCTCCGATACTTGAGGTAACAGCAGTCGCATCTTTTCACCTGCGCAGTTCGATCTCTCAGTGGCAAGGAGTAACGCGTGGGAGGCTCACGCTGCCCCCGACATTTCCTGATTCTACTGCGCAGGCGCACCAACCGACCTGTAGGAGTCGCTGTCCACAACGCCCGATCCCCACCCATCAGTTTCCCACCCCCTAATACGGCCAATGTGCGGACGACCAGCTAAACTGAAAGCAAATGTGGAGCGCTGGGCTCGAACAGGCGGGCCCAGCGTCTCCAGATTTCGTGGCGAGCGCCTTGCCCACTACGCCACGTAGCCGCCCGAACTTCCTTATTTTTATTCAACCGACTTCCCTCATCCAAGAGCACCTTCAAAAAACACTGGATTCACACCACAAAGACGCTGCAGCCCTCCTTCTTGTTCAAATCCCTTAGATAACCTTCTATTTGCAATTCCTTGAGAATTTAAGAGGTTCTTTAAAAGTTGTTTAATACACTTTGTTTAATCCACTATTTTTATTTGTGAAACAAGAAGATGTATCTAGCGTCATCAGCGTTTATTTTATAGGACAGTGGAATGCTATGATGACGTGGTGTGTGTGTGTGTGTGTGGGGGGGGGGGGGGGGGGGTAATGGTATGCGGGGGGGTCGCACAGTGATGACATCACCATATGGGCACCTACCTTTGGCCCTCGAACTCCTCTGACTGCAGATGCCCCGTCACCCTGCAAAACAAGTAACAGAAAGCATCAGTGAGCAGGGCTGGAAGGTTACTTTCAACATGTATTCTGTTACAGATTTCTGATTACCTGCTAACAATTGTAATTAGCGATGTAATATATTGCATTACTCCAACATAGTAAAGATTACTTTAGGATTACTTTGCCTCTTAAATGGACAGAATACACAGAGGGTAAAGTAAGAACTGAGAATGTATTTTAAATGTACAGACATGTCATTATTTCAGTAATGTTTGTCTTCTCACACACTCTGTGCCAAAAACGGCTTTTTTTTTACGTGTTTGGCCGCCGACCGTTGAGTGCCATAAACGTAAAAAGTCGTTTTTGGATCGTTTGCTCTTTTTACTTTGATTTTTCATTTAGGCACGTCACGACACATTGGAACTGCATTCTGATCGACTATCACCAGGTGGCAATATCGTCCCGTGTCTGAACTGCATGGGACTCTGGGCTAATAGTCAGCTTCACTTTCAGTTTCTCCTCGCGAGTGGCCCCTCCTTCTCCTGGGACAGAAATTCTGTTGCATAAGCGTATTTGATATCGAAACGTGTATAGACATATACACTGGTAATCGCGATGGCGATGCAATCACTTGGAATTATTCTTTTGGAATACCTTCTGGCTAAGGTAAGGTACATTCAAGTTTCAAGTTTCAAGTTTCTTTAATATTTGTCATACAGAAGTACAGAATACTTTTATACAAAATGCTTCTTACTGTTACGCTCCAGAGACTGTGCAAGACAAGATAAGTATGAAATAAAATAACATAGTAAAATTAGAAGTAAAAAAATGAGGTCACAGTGTTCAGTTTAGACATATGTACAATGTTCGATGCAGAATAGACGTAGTTACCATACAATATACAATACTGTGCAGTGTACTAATATACAATACTATATAGTGCAAGGCAGAAATGGGACGAGGTGCAATTTAGGTACAATTCACAGTAGGTGTACGAGTTGTAGTGCAAATCCTTTATCAATAAATATAAAGTGTAAAGTGTGTTTGTGTGATCTAAAGTGTGGAGAGTGGGTGCTGCAGTGTGTTGTTTGTTTGAGTGAGTGTGTGCGTGTGGGTGTGTGTGCTGTGTGCATTTGATGGTTGTTGCATAGTGTTTATTGTTCGTTTAGCAGCCTGATGGCCTGGGGATAGAAGCTTCTTCTGAGTCTTTCTGTGCTCGCCTTAAGACTCCGGTATCGCTTGCCTGACCGCAGCAGTTCAAAGAGGCAGTTGTTCGGGTGGCTCGAGTCCTTAATAATTCTCTTAGCCTTCCCCTTGCACCGCTTGTTGTAAATGTTCTGGAGGGTGGGAAGCCCCCCTCCAATTGTGCGTTCGGCTGAACGTGTCACTCTTTGTAGTCTGCTACGGTCTTGTGCAGTGCTATTCCCAAACCAGGAGGTGATGTTGCCGGTCAGGATGCTCTCTATTGTACATGAGTAGAAGTTCCTAAGGATCTTCTGACTGACTTGGAACTTCCTTAGGCGCCTGAGGAAGTAGAGGCGTTGTCGTGCCTTCTTCACAACACTGTCAATGTGTGTGGTCCATGTCAAGTCCTCGGATATGTGGGCTCCGAGGTACTTGAAACTGTTCACTCTCTCAACCGGTGCCCCGTCGATGCTGAGGGGGCTGTAGTCCTTGACCCCCGACCTCCTGAAGTCCACAATCATCTCTTTTGTTTTGCTGACGTTCAGGGAGAGGCAGTTCTCCTGACACCACTGTGACAGGTTCTCTACCTCTTCCAGGTAGGCCCTTTCGTCGTTGGCAGAGATCAGGCCCACCACTACTGTGTCATCAGCAAATTTGATGATGGTGTTGTTGTTCCGCTGTGCTACGCAGTCATGTGTGTACAGGGAGTAGAGGAGGGGGCTCAGAACACAGCCCTGGGGGGCCCCTATGTTGAGCGTGATGGATGAGGAGGTGCAGTTGCCGGCTCTTACCACCTGGGGTCTGCCCGTCAGGAAGTCCAAGACCCATTGGCAGAGGTCATAGTTCAAGCCCAGGTCCCTGAGCTTGGCTATGAGTTTGGAGGGGACTATGGTATTGAATGCTGAGCTGTAGTCGATGAACAGCATTCTCACATAGTTCCCCTGCCTCTTGTCCAGGTGTGATGCTGCTGTGTGCAGCACATGGCTATGGCGTCCTCCGTGGACCTGTTGGGGCGATATGCAAATTGCAGAGGGTCCAGGTTGATGGGGAGGGAGGAACAGATGTAGCCCTTCACTAGCTTCTCAAAGCACTTCATGCTATGGAGGTGAGGGCTACAGGGCGGTAGTCGTTGAGGCAAGCGGGTGTAGATTTTTTGGGTACAGGGATGATGGTGGACTTCTTCAGACAGGTGGGGATGACAGCCTGTTCCAAGGACAGGTTGAAGATGTCAGTGAATACCGGGGCCAGTTGGTCGGCACAGACTTTTAGGACGCGGCCGGGGATGCCGTCCGGTCCTGCTGCCTTCCTGATATTCACTTTTTTAAAGATCCGTCTCACCTCATGCTCTGTTACCCTGAACACTGAGTCTCCATCAGCAGACCCCCCCCCCCCCATTGCCGTGGTTTGTAGGCTGGTGTTGTTATTCACAGCCTCAAACCTCGCATAGAAGGAATTGAGATCATTTGCTAAGGAGATGTCACTGTTCAGTTTGATGTCTATTTTACCGAATCTGAAACGTGTTTTTCTAACGATCACAGTCCTGTGTTTCACCGGACGAAAAACATGGTCGGCAAACACGATCAGAGTTTTGAGTTAAAACGACCTCCCCCCCCCCCTTGATGATTTTGTGATGATACACATAAACAAGTCATATACCTGTGATTTGGGAGTATTCAGCGTTTCAGGGGATCAGCCAGAACGGTTTGGGCTTATTGCACATAATGCGTTTTTATCTCGCGATCTATGAAAAAGACTGTATTATCTTGGAAATGTGCAATGTTTAGCGTGTAACAAACTACAAACTACAGCGTGTGGAAACAAACTATTATTCCCATGCTGGACTACAAGTAATGTTTGTCGAAATGGGCCACACCGTGTCTCCACAGCTATAATACAGAACACAAACACAGCTTCGCAAACATAGTGCAACGACCACGGAAACGACTAGAAAGGCTTGCATTCTAAAGGTAAATTAACCAAACAGCGTGGCACTCAAAGTGTTAATGCCTTTTCCCCCTTTCAGAGTCATCACTTGTTTTAAAAAAAATATATCTGTATATCTCTGTAT
>NC_140173.1:139571474-139593974 GCF_963971535.1 Notolepis coatsorum
ACACACACACACACGATTAGGTGTAGCTTCCATCGGGGAGGTCTGCTCGCGAGCCTCCACCATGACGACCGACCTGCCTGCCTGCCTGCCTGCCTGCCTGCCTGCCTGCCTGCCTGCCTGCCTGCCTGCCTGCCTGCCTGCCTGCCTGCCTGCCTGCCTGCCTGCTCTGCCTGCCTGCCTGCCTGCCTGCCTGCCTGCCTGCCTGCCTGCCTGCCTGCCTGCCTGCCTGACTGACTGTCACAAATGTACCTCGTAATGAGAGGCACTTCATTACCAGTGCCGCACTCTGAGAAGCGGGGTCTCCAGACGTACGGAAAAGGGATTCCATACCCCAGAGGCGAGCCTTCCCATACCCAGACATACAAGGTAAATCATTTGCCTGGTATTTCGGGAAGGTTTTCCCGGTTCAATCCCGGCCGGCTCCACCCGGCAGCGCGTCGAAGTGTCCTTGAGCAAGACACTCAAACCCGAAATTGTTCCCGATGGGCAGGTTGGCACCTTGCATGGTCGCCTCCATGTGAGGCAGTGAATGTGAGGTATAAGTTGTAAAGCGCTTTGGATGAAAGCACTATATAAATGCAGCCCATTTACCATTTACATACACATACTATACACATAAACATACACATACTATACATACACATACACATACAGTACACATACATATATAAAAACAGTACACATACACATCCTATACATACACATACACATACACATACAGTACACATAGATATATAAAAACAGTGCACATACACATACTATACACATTCACATACACATTCACATACAGTACACATACACATACACATACTGTACACATACACATACATACAGTACACATACACATACACATGTGTTTGTTGTGTTTTTATTCTAATGTTATTTATCTTGATTTGATTATGTTTTTATTGCTAACCCTTTTTCACACAGGATGTTAGCCTGTACCTTCTGGCAGGGAGACTGCCAATGGAAATTAGCCTTTTGGAAAAAATTGGGTGCATTTACATCTGTAAACTGTTTTATTAATGTACGCTGTCCCCCTTGATCAAATAAAGTAAACCTAAACCTAACCTAAACATGCACATGCACATACACATACACATACACACATACAAATACACATTCTTTTGTAAATATAATCCTCGGAATGTAGATCCACAATGGCTTTTAGTACGTAGGTAGCATAACACCTTTCACTCACTTACTAATCACGTGGTCTGTCAGACTGTCACCCATGTATTGATCATGTCAACTGCCACCCATATATTGATCATATCAACTGTCACCCATGTATTGATCATGTCAACTGTCACCCATGTATTGATCATGTCGATTGCCACCAAATTATTGATCATGTCGATTGCCACCCATTTACTGATTGTGTCAATTGCCACCCAATTACTGATCATGTTAGCCTTTCTTGTCACTGTGCTAATGCTTTCAAAGGAGGCACCAAAGGAATTCAATTTGTAGATTCAGGAAGAAATTTGAGCAACTCAGTTCTAATCTATCCTTGAGTTGTGTTAATTACAGCACCATGAAATGATAGCAAAAAATAGCAATACATTGTCTTATAGGGACTGCTACCTTATAATTTCATTGAGCTGTAATTAACATAACACAAGGATTCAATGTCCCCGGTGACATCACTGGTGGCCATATTCAAACTCATTTACTTTCAATAACTGTCAAATTAAATGAATGTTTCTGGATTAAATGAGAGTTTTTGGATGTGTATGAGATTATGTGCAAAATAAATCAGTATTGTTTTTTGGCGAAGTACCCCTTTAATGAGGCAGGCCATCTTGGGACTTTTGGGCCGGTTATGTGTTCTGTGGTCCATTACTTCACAGACTGTGCTGAATTTACCACTTATTAGCTTGGAGTGGGAGGTCAGGCGTCGGTCTAAAAAATACACTTTTGAAAAACAACCGTTATTAGCTCTCATGGTTGGAAAACTGTTTTGGGCTTTCGGTCCTCTCACCTAAAGCTTGAACCCTGTGGCTCGGGTCGGGTTTAGAAAAATACCATTTCCCGGTTTGGGTCAGGCTTGAGTCATCACTGGTATTATATATAATTACTCTCTCCCAGGAACTAGAGAAGACTGAAACGTGTGATGCCGTCACAGATATAATCATGTCAACATGTATGAATTCACTGTGTTAGACCAGAGGAACAACGTGTATGAATTCACTATGTTAGACCAGAAGAACAACATGTATGAATTCACTGTGTTAGACCAGAGGAACAACATGTATGAATTCACTGTGTTAGACCAGAGGAACAACGTGTATTAATTCACTGTGTTAGACCAGAAGAACAACATGTATGAATTCACTGTGTTAGACCAGAAGAACAACATGTATGAATTCACTGTGTTAGACCAGAGGAACAACATGTATGAATTCACTGTGTTAGACCAGAGGAACAACGTGTATTAATTCACTGTGTTAGACCAGAAGAACAACATGTATGAATTCACTGTGTTAGACCAGAGGAACAACATGTATGAATTCACTGTGTTAGACCAGAGGAACAACGTGTATTAATTCACTGTGTTAGACCAGAGGAACAACATGTATGAATTCACTGTGTTAGACCAGAGGAACAACATGTATGAATTCACTGTGTTAGACCAGAGGAACAACATGTATGAATTCACTGTGTTAGACCAGAGGAACAACATGTATGAATTCACTGTGTTAGACCAGAGGAACAACATGTATGAATTCACTGTGTTAGACCAGAGGAACAACATGTATGAATTCACTGTGTTAGACCAGAAGAACAACATGTATTAATTCACTGTGTTAGACCAGAGGAACAACATGTATGAATTCACTGTGTGAATTAAATTTGTTGATTTCCCCCGTAATTAATTTTTTTCTTTTCAGGTAAAACAAGTCTGTTATAGGTCTGAGCCCTGTTGAGTAGAGTAAGCCTTAAAATGTACGATGAACAACAGAAGACAACAGACAGATGACACAGGGGAATAAATCCCACATCAAAACATTCCGTACGTTCCCCTTAATGCGTTGAGAGCGGAGAGCGCCACGTATGACCTTGCAATACAATAAAAAAGATCTCGTTAATTTGTAATTAGATATTATTTAGATACTGTATACTATACACTATAGCCTATACTGTATACTGTGAAGGGCTACTTTTCCTGCAAATACCATGGCAGGGCAGTGATGGTGGTGGTGATGATGATGATGATAATGACAATTATGATGATGATGATGATGATGATGATGATGATGATGATGATGATGATGATGATGATGATGATGATGATGATGACAACAACGAAGACCACAACAATTTTCTATATTGTTCTAATTTCCCAGACACACTTTCGCATCGACACCGATTCTCAGATGACCTTTCCGCCCAGGGAAAAAAACTTGCAAAAGGACTCTCGAAAAACACCCAACATAATAGATCTATTACACTGTATTCCATGTGCCCCCTAATCTATGCAGCCATTACGCCCTGCGCCCCCCCCCCCCCCTTTCCTATCAGCGGCGCCATATGCTTGAGCCAATCTAAGAAACTCAATTAGGGGCCTTCATTACGAAAACGAGAGGGTTGCACAGAATCGGATACAAATTACGAATTGTCCTCCGAGACACACAATTATCCATCATATTCCTTCAGCCATCTGTTTGCTTCCAGTTGACTCTCCTAATGACTCAGACCGAAGCCAAGTTTCAATTCTGTGCTCCACTGAAAAAAAAATAATTTAAATGCAGAGCGTGCGGAAAAAGCCAAATAGCCGCTCCGCCGGCAGGGAAAGTGCAGTCGTTCAACAATGGAAATCAATGCCCAGGGGAGAGAGAGAGAGAGCCTCTGTCGCAGGTTACAGGCTTTTAAAGAGCGGGCCGTGTAGTCAGAGATTACAGTGATAATTTACAGCTGTTATATGCTGAGAGGCTATTTGAGCAGTACCTCGCCGAGCAACCTAGATGGAGCTCTGATGTTATCCAAACACTGCATCAAGAAAAAGCCCTGTTGCCGGGCGCCCGGAGCAGATCACTCTCCACCTCCTCACCGTGGACCTCAAGGGAAAGCCTTTTTTCTATACATTATACTCTGTGTGCATGTGTGTGTGTGTGTGTGTGTGTGTGTGTGTGTGTGTGTGTGTGTGTGTGTGTGTGTGTGTGTGTGTGTGTGTGTGTGTGTGTGTGTGTCTGTGTGTATGTGCTAAGCAGAGAAGCAAGTTCTACAATCTCAAGGGAAAGCCTTTTTTCTATACATTACGCTGTGTGCGTGTGTGTGTGTGTGTGTGTGTGTGTGTGTGTGTGTGTGTGCTGTGTGTGTGTGTGTGTGTGTGTGTGTGTGTCTGTGTGTATGTGCTAAGCAGAGAAGCAAGTTCTACAATCTCAAGGGAAAGCCTTTTTTCTATACATTACTTTGTGTGCGTGTGTGTGTGTGTGTGTGTGTGTGTGCGTGTGTGTGTGTGTGTGTGTGTGTGTGTGTGTGTGTGTGTGTGTGTGTGAGTGTGTGTGTGTCTGTGTGTATGTGCTAAGCAGAGAAGCAAGTTCTACAATCATTTGATTTTCTATTCAGCGACTAGTTATGTGTGTGAACTAGAATGGATATACTGTAGTTCATGCACTACACAGTATTTTTGACCTCAAGAATCAAAAGCTCTAATTAGTCACGATCCATAATGTTGTACCAAAACATCAGCCCTCGGTATCAAACAAATGATCATTACTCATCCGCTGGAAAAGGCATTTTCCTTTTCTTTTTTTTAAGGTTCATACAAAAGTGGAAATTAAAAGAAAATGCAGAAACTCAGTTTCTTATCGTTTATCGTCTGGGGCTCCGACAGAGACCCACCCCTGTGCATAATAATTTGAGAAATGTATCCCAAACACACACACACACACACACACACACACACACACACACACACACACACACACACACACACACGCACACGCACACGCACACACACACACACACACACACACACACACACCCCCCCCCCCGAGCTCAGCGTGGCCAAGTCCATATGCTCTCAGAAAATGGACGCTCGATGGTCTTTCCCCTGAAACGAAAGCGGTGCCAAGATTGCAGCGACATATAACTGGTTAAAAATCAACAGCCTTTTTTCCCCCCCGATGAGAGCCACACACAGCCACCCGTGACCAGAGCGTGGGGAGGGGTCTGACTGCTGCAGTGACACAAATGAAAAGGCCCACTGTGGCATCATGGACAGAAACAAGGACGGAAGCCGCTTACTAATGAAACAGGGCTTCTGGCCTGAGGCTGATTACATGCGTGTAAAAGTGCACCGCGCTAACTGACGTCCTGGAGGCCGTTTCACCAGACTGTGTAGTCTCACATGCTCACTAGTGGTTAATGGACAACGAGAAGAGCAACAACACTATGCAGTATTTTGAATAGGACATCGTTAAATTATGATCGGTATATAGGCTTCATCGTGTAAAGGACATTATCAAAGCATGTTAAAGAAACCCGCCGACGTTATGGGAAACGTGCTTTACTGTCTTCTCCAGAGTTAGACAAGAATAAGATATAGATACTGCAAAGCTAGCCTAGCTTAGCACAAATTAATGGCAGTGGATACGGACCAGCTAGCCTATAGCTGTTAGCCAAAAACACCTCTCCCCTGGAGTTTAAAGCTAGGCTAGTGGTCCGTATCCGCTTCCATTCTTTTGTGCTATGGTAGGCTAGCTTTGCAGCCAGATAGCTTTCTACTGAACACACAGAGAGGAGATTGATATCTATTTTAATGTCTGACTCTAGAGAATATGGGTATAAGCACGTCCCGTAATTTTGGCATTGGTGTTCTGACGAGTAATCTGGGCGATTGGATCTGAGAGAACCCTGGGATTTGAATCTCTGACTGTAACATCTGAACCGTGCTCTTTTTGGAACAAGGCTTTGCGAGCGGGCCCGGTTTGGATCGCTCCGCGGGGAGAAGCTCTTGGCATGGCGGGCGGGCGTGGGGACGCACAGCCCCAGAAGATGACCCGGCACCGGCAGACACGCTGCCAAAAGCTCCACGCCGCCATGCCAAGCGGTGCATCTGTCAAGCCATGACACATTTTTTTTTAAGCACCTTTCACAGACCGTGGCCAAAAACCCTGTCCTTCTCCCAAAGCCGTTTTGCTCGACACACACACACAGGAAATTACCTTTGGTTTAATACAAATAAATAAATAGTGCAGAAATTCCACACTCACTGATAAAGCGAAAGTAAAAAATGATGTGCCTTGGAAACTGAAAAGAAAAAAACAACGACCAAAAAGCAATGTGCCCCCCCATACAGAGAATATTATTATCAAGATTAAGTATTTTCCAAATGCATCCTAATGGGACATTCATAATTCATGCTGTCAGCGTTTGCCCAGCGCCAATCACTTCTGGGCCTTTTGGCGATGGTGAAGCCCACTGATTGAGACTGCCAGCCTCCATCTATCAGGCACAGGGGACGTTGTGTCGTAGTAGGCGGGGCTTAGTCACGGGAAAGCTTCCGCATGCATGCCTTGTCTTGGCTCATTGGCTGAAGCTCATGTTGAAACAAATAGTCCCCCCGCTCCCCACCCCCACCCCCACCCCCACCCCAAATAATTAAAAATGACATGAGGGCCGACTCGTCAAACGTCCTCCGACAAGAGAGGAGCTCACAGCGCAGCGCCAAGGCACTACTTTTTACATAATAGATTCTACTGATGCCAATTGAGTTGACATGAGCAAGACCTCAGGAGTTGTGCAATAAAAAAGGGTTGTAGCCATTTCAAAGAACTGTGTAGTGTAGAGAGATAGAGATAGAGATAGAGATAGAGATAGAGATAGAGATAGAGATAGAGATAGAGATATGGATGGACATGTAGAGATAGATAGATAGATAGATAGATAGATAGATAGATAGATAGATAGATAGATAGATAGATAGATAGATAGATAGATAGATAGATAGATAGATAGATAGATAGATAGATAGATAGATAGATAGATAGATGGATAGTAATAGTAATAATAATAATAATAATAATAATAATAATAATAATAATAATAATAATAATAATAATAATAATAATAATAATAATAATAATAATAATAATAACTAGACAATTCCGCGTGGGGGAAATTGTGAAAGTGTGGGTGACGCATGTGCACCGCCGGCCAACGGGAGAGGGTCTCTCGCAAGTCTCTATGACAAACGGTTCAAAAGATACAAAAAGGGGGAGGAGCCAAACTATGGGCATGGTCAACATAGATCAATGAAAGAGGACATCCCTACTGAGTACAATGGCACAACCCGCAAGTCTGTACCACAAACTATTACACCATTACACTATTACACTATTACACTAGCACACTATTACACTATTACACTAGCACACTATTACACTATTACACACTATTACACTATTACACTAGCACACTATTACACTATTACACTAGCACACTATTACACACTATTACACTATTACACACTATTACACTATTACACTATTACACACTATTACACTATTACACACTATTACACTATTACACAATATTACACTATTACACTATTACACACTATTACACTATTACATTATTACACACTATTACACTATTACACTATTACACACTATTACACTATTACACACTATTACACTATTACACTATTACACACTATTACACTATTACATTATTACACACTATTACACTATTACACTATTACACACTATTACATTATTACATACTATTACACTATTACACTATTACACAATATTACACTATTACACTATTACACTATTACACACTATTACACTATTACACACTATTACACTATTACACTATTACACACTATTACACTATTACACTATTGCACACTATTACACTATTACACACTATTACACTATTACACTATTACACTATTACACACTATTACACACTATTACACTATTACACACTATTACACTATTACACACTATTACACACTATTACACTATTACACACTATTGTACTATTACACTATTACACACTATTACACTATTACACTATTACACACTATTACACACTATTACACACTATTACACTATTGCACACTATTACACTATTGCACACTATTACACTATTACACACTATTACACTATTACACACTATTACACTATTACACACTATTACACTATTACACACTATTACACACTATTACACTATTACACTATTACACAATATTACACTATTACACTATTACACACTATTACACACTATTACACTATTACACACTATTACACTATTACACACTATTACACTATTACACTATTACACTATTACACATTATTACACTATTACACTATTACACTATTACACACTATTACACACTATTACAATATTACACTATTACACACTATTACACACTATTACACTATTACACACTATTACACTATTAAACTATTACACTATTACACACTTACACTATTACACTAGCACACTATTACACACTATTACACTAGCACACTATTACACACACTATTGTACTGAGTACAATGGCACAACCCGCAAGTCTCTACGACAAACGGTTCAAGAGATAAGGGGGTGTGGCCTAAGGGGGCGTGGTCTAATGATCGGGGGAGTGGTCAACATCGACCAATGAAAGAGGATATCCCTACCGAGTCCAATGGCACAACCCGCAAGTCTCTACGACAAACGGTTCAAGAGATACACTGAGGGGGCGTGGTCCAAGTATCAGGGGAGTGGTCAACATCGACCAATGAAAGAGGATATCCCTACCGAGTCCAATGGCACAATCCGCAAGTCTCTATGACAAACGGTTCAAGAGATACACAACGGGGGGGTGGCCTAAGGGGGCGTGGTCTAAGGATCGGGGGAGTGGTCAACATCGACCAATGAAAGAGGATATCCCTACCGAGTACAATGGCACAACCCGCAAGTCTCTACGACAAACGGTTCAAGAGATACACTAAGGGGGTGTGGCCTAAGGGGTGTGGCCTAATGCTCGGGGGAGTGGTCAACATCGACCAATGAAAGAGGATATCCCTACCGAGTCCAATGGCACAACCCGCAAGTCTCTACGACAAATGGTTCAAGAGATACACTGAGGGGGTGTGGCCTAAGGGGGCGTGTTCTAAGGATCAGGGGAGTGGTCAACATTGACTACATCGAGGACATCCCTACTGAGTACAATGACACAACCCGCAAGACAGAGGGCGCTGTCAAGCAATTCAGTACTGCTACACAGAGGGGCGATTAAGGGTTAAGTCCATGAGAGGTCATTGGCAGGTCAGTTGTAGCCATGGGCCATGAGCCACACACCTGTTACCTAATTAGGCACGAATGACTTGCACTTTCCATACAATGCATTTCAATGAGGGCAGACGCATGCCTGCATTGTCACGATGATTAAAAGCAAACGATAAGAGATGAAGCGTTGTGAAGCGCACATGAGCACTTCAAGGAGTAGGTGAAGGGTTGTGTGCGGTATTGTGGCATTCCGTCGACAATTGTGGCCTTGGTGGCGATCGGAACAGAAGGGGGAAAAAGCTCAAAAATCATTGAATTTTTAGAGTGCGAACACATTGGTGTCTATGGGGAGGAGAACCTTCAAACAAATGGTCATCAGTTTGGACATTTACAGGGGCCAGTTACGAATTGCAGTCTCCCGTAGGTGCTCTTTGAGAGTGGTTTTGAAAGTGGGTAGTTGTAACTGAGGGGTACAGTTCCCTGACTGTATTGAATAAGTATGGTATCATTAAACCACTACTGAGTTATGTACATTACTACTGGCATACAGTACACATGTATATGAGATGAACACCCACACAATAACACGGCTTAACAAGGAAAGTACTGTTTGTAATATTTATTAGAAGAGCATCAAGATTATCTTACATATTATTGAGAATTAGAGTTGCGCTTGTAAGGCGAAGAATGTGCATGAATAGGTCAAGAGCGTAAGTCCATGAGCATATTACGAAGGGGATAATTAATACCACCTGTAGCATAAGAATTATATAAGGTACACTCGTAGGTCAGCTGGAGATACTAGGGGGGTTCCCTCCGGTTGTAAGCCAGCAGGGGAGAGGAATGTTCGGGAGCAAAAGCCTGGATCAACGAGGAATCAATAAGCTCCAGCTACGGGAGGCGGTACATATACTCCCCTCAATCGGCAGACAAAAGCAGCAACTATAATCCAAGTATGCGGGACAGCATGGATGAAAGCCAGCCAGCCTCTTCCTAGAGACGGGCTCGAGTGATGCTCCTCACGGGTAAATCCCACACAGCAGCGGGGTAGACGGTTCTCTGCTCCAGCAGCCACGGTACCAAAGCAATAATCCAGCCGGAAAAGGCTCTGCATTCACCGGTGTAGATTCTCCTGTGCACGGTACTTCACATTAACTATGTTGAACTTGACGTTATTTCACTAAGCTCTGACACTTTTACTATCCTATTCGCACGCGGTTCTAAGTGCTCTATTTAGACGCAAGGTTGCTCACTTCACTTGGTCGTTGACTCGTGATGAAGGCTTTAACATTTGAGGGTAACTAACTGCTGTATCCACCTGCAACGTATTTATACGTAAGATGAATAATCTAGTGCCAACCTCATTTCTGTCTCGTATTACTGCGCAAATCTGGGCATGTTGAGACATGTCTTAGCGGTGACTTTGAACTAGACATTGGGGGTATGGCCGTGGCGCCTAGGGGGTCGCTGTCCAATAGGAGAACGAATATTATGGTCTGGCCTGTACTAGGTAAAGGGATATTCCATGTATATGTATAAAGAATATACAAGGGATATCAGACGATATACAAATATTATACATGGGATCTCAAGCAATAAATATATATATTTGGTTTAATCTGACCATTTGTAACAGCCGCCTCCTAATTAGTCCGCACCTAATTAGATAAGCAGAGACAGATTAACCGTCTTGTCCACTACTCAATGTCCGTTGTGAGGAGTAGGGCAATTCACAAAGTCAGTGGGTCATGGTCGTCAGCAAGGGAATCAGGTAGCCTTGGCAACTCTATCAGCCTCGCCACGGGTTGGGTGTATGTCTGTCCCTGGACGAGCACTTCTGCCGCTCTGACCTTTCCGTCGGCACCAGTGATCACTTTGCTTACGCGGCCGGCCGGCCACGCAGCTCGGGGTTGTGACTGGTCTATGATCACGACGACTGTGTCCACTTTTAAGTTGTCCCCGTCCTTGACCCGCTTCTGACGGGCTGGAAGGGATGGTAGGGGGGTTAGGAGGAAGCGGGCCTGAGACTGCTTTGATCTGTGCTTGGCTGCGCCTCCACCTCCTCCGTCTGTTTCTCTTGTTTGGTCTGTACCCCGTCTGAGGAGGGGCCGGTTCCGGCCGCCCCATCAAGGAGTCGCTTGGGGTGCTGGGTTCGAGGTCAGCTACGTCTGGAGCGCAGCTGAGGGGGGTGGAGTTCGGAACTCCCTCTTGTGCCCACGGTTCTCTCACAGGCCTCTCGCCTAATGTCAATAGCCTCTCAACAGGCTGTACGGGAGAGTGGCCGGTGTCGCTCACCTTTGTGTGTAGGCAGCGTGTAGACGTGGGTTGACTGTCAAGTCCGTAGAGGGGGCCCTGGAGCGTCCACCCCAGTCGGGTCTGAACCGCGACTGGGCATCCTTTGGGTCCGATGTGGGCCGCCTCAATTGGGAGAATGAGGTCCGCGTGGTCGGAGCCTATGAGCAGGGTCGGTGTGGCGCCGTCGATAAGCGGTATAGGTAGTCTGCGTAGGTGCACGTACTTCGCCATCAGCTGTGGGATGGGGTAGGTGTACTGTGATAGGCCTATGTCGTGGCTGGTGAAGACGTTGGTAATACTATACTGCTTCTCGGGCTGGTCCACCGCTGCTATCTTGAAGGAGACATTTTCACCCTTTATGGTCTTCTGGTCTCTTCTAATGGTACATATTGTCATTGTTCCTTTGGCACCCCGCAGACCCAACTGGGCTGCGGCGGAAGCGAGGAGGAGAGTCTTTTCAGACCCATCGTCTAGGACGGCGTAAGTGTCCAGGACCTTGTCCTCGTAGCTCAGGAGCACTCTGACCACTTTGATGAGCACTCGGGGGGTCCCGCTATGCTGGTCTATATGGAGCACTCCTGTTGGTCGGTTGCCTTGGATCGTCTGGGGTGGTGCCGACTCGCGGTCCTCCGAGTAGCACCGTGACTCCCAGTGTCTGCTGTAGCAGTCGGGACACCAGGGGGCGGTCTGGGGGGTCTTCGGTACTGGTGCCACCGCCTCGGCCTGGTACATTACCGTGATGGGCCCACTTTGTTGTCCTGGCGGACGCCTGTTGATGTCATGCAGGACCTCCAAGTGGGCGCTGCCGCACCTGCTGCACTTCTTCTTCAAGCGGCACTCAGCTGCCATATGGCTGCGCGCACAGCGGAAGCAGCGGCGGTGGTCTTTGATCCACTGACTCACCTCGTCCGTGGTCAGCTTCTTGAAAGGGTCGCATTGATACAGCCGATGTTCCCCTTCACAGTACTGGCATTCAATCTTCCACTCCTCTTTCGTCGAGGGGGTGTTGTGGTTCTTGTGCTGCGGTACTGATTCGGCTTGGTGCATAACGGTCACCGACCGGCGGTTATCATTTGATCCCCGAGGTCCTGGTCTTGGGCTTGGTCCACTCCACACGAACGTGTCCAGTCGTAGGCTGCTGACTTCTCTCGCGAGGAAGTCAGATAAGTCTAGGAGGGATGCCTCTGGGCCGTTGGGGTCGCGGTGGTCTCTCTGCCGCCGAAAACGCTCTTGTCGGGCGGGAGGGAGCTTCTCTAATATCCTTTTCAACATTAGAGTTAGCGTACAGTTCATATATCCCTTTTTCCTTTTGGGACCCCAGCATCCCTACCAGGGACTGTACCTTGATAGAGAGGTCATCCAATGCTCTGTTGTCTCTGGCTGGGGGGAGGCGGTCGATATCTCTTATTTCCTGTATCACGTAGTCCCATATGCGTCCATAACGCTGGTCGAGGGCTACTAGAGCCGCGGTGTATGGGGTACTTGAGTTGGAATATGCCAGCGCTATATTATGCGCTCTGGGCACCTTCAGGTGCTTGAGGAGGATAGCATATTTGTACGTCTCATCGGGGACGTCGGACATCATAGTCTCTAAGCACATCCGTAGCTCCGTGTACTGTGCTCTGTCCTCGCGTGTAAAATCCGGGAACGTCGGTGTGCCAAGGTACGATGCCATGGATGGCTGGCACATCGGTGAGCGTTGGGGGAGAGGCCTCCTGGGCGAGTCTCCCCGTACGTGTTGTCGTGGGTTGGTACTTGGTGGGTACCAAGGCCCGGGTACCCAGGTGCTGTTCCTCGGGGCTGGCGGTGCGTCAAACTCACCCTTGAGTTGAGTCGGGGGTCTGTAACGCAGGGCCTCGGGGCTGACGTCGGGGCTGTACTGGGCCTCCTGGTCCAGAGTACGTTGCTGCTGGTCGGCTTGACATTCCTCCTCTTCCTCTTCCTCTTCCTCTGCTAGGTCCTGGAGTCTTCTAGTCAGTCTCTCGGCGACGTAGGCCGGTTCTTCCCGGTTGCTGGGTCTCGTATGGACCGGTCGGGGAGGGGGTTCGGAGACGTGGACAGGATCCTCCTGTTGGCGGGGTCCCGGGTCGCTTGGTCGGGTAGGGGAATGTGCCCTAGACCCTTGTCGTGATGATCTCCGGGAGCTCCGTGCGGAGAGAGGGGGTGTCGCCATGGCGATCAATTGTTCTACCATCTGCGCCTGCAGCCGGTCGCGCTCTGCTTCGCGCTGGGCATGGGCGGCGTCGCGCTGTGCTTTGCGGTGGGCATTGGCGGCGTCGCGCTGTGCATTGGCGGCGGCGTGCTGCGCATCGGCGCGGCCTCTTTCAATGTTCTCTTCCGTCTGAAGGCGTCTGGTCTCCAGTCTTATGCGGTCGTCTTCACTCCTTTGTTGCGCCTGGAAGCGCTCTCGCTCGGTTGCAGCGTGTTCGCGCTCACTGAGGGCTTGCGCTTGGAGTTGCGCGTGAAAGCGCTCTCGTTGGTCTGCAGCTTGTTCGCGCTCGCTCGTCTGTTGCGCTTGGAGTCGATCGCGTTCACCCTGAAGTCGATCGCGTTCGGTGGAGGCTGCCAGGGTGGCGATGAATGCCTGCGCCAGCATCTTGTCCGCTTCGCTGGGGGAAGACACCGACGGAGGTGATCGGCTTCTGGCAGTGCTCATTGGAGATCTGTTCTCTGGGCGCGCCTCGAGGTCCGTCTCCTGGGCGCGCTTCTCTTCTGGTAGTGGGTCGGGTTCTGTCCCTGGAGCGCTTTCTTTATCCTGGAGCTCTCCTGGGACCGTCCCGTTGACGTTGTCTGGGGGTATAGTCATGTCATGTCCCCCCTGGTCCCCCCCGTGGGCTTGGTCAGTTTCGTTAGAACCCACTGGGGTCTCTACTGGCAGGGTCGCCTGGTCGGTAGGTTTTGACATGCTTTGACTATCCGCTTTATTTATTTTATCCGCAGTTAACGTCTGTATAAAGCTAGGTAGTAGACTGGCAGCGTAGTCCTCTAGGTAAGGAGGTGGCTGCCGTCTGCGCTGCGGGCGATCTAGCTTAGGAGAACCGTTTGTGGAGTGTTCATCGCTGGCCATGTCAATATTAATATTATATTAATATTACGCTAATTACCCTCCGGCTCGAAGGACCAATTGTAACTGAGGGGTACAATTCCCTGACTGTATTGAATAAGTATGGTATCATTAAACCACTACTGAGTTATGTACATTACTACTGGCATACAGTACACATGTATATGAGATGAACACCCACACAATAACACGGCTTAACAAGGAAAGTACTGTTTGTAATATTTATTAGAAGAGCATCAAGATTATCTTACATATTATTGAGAATTAGAGTTGCGCTTGTACGGCGAAGAATGTGCATGAATAGGTCAAGAGCGTAAGTCCATGAGCATATTACGAAGGGGATAATTAATACCACCTGTAGCATAAGAATTATATAAGGTACACTCGTAGGTCAGCTGGAGATACTAGGGGGGTTCCCTCCGGTTGTAAGCCAGCAGGGGAGAGGAATGTTCGGGAGCAAAAGCCTGGATCAACGAGGAATCAATAAGCTCCAGCTACGGGAGGCGGTACATATACTCCCCTCAATCGGCAGACAAAAGCAGCAACTATAATCCAAGTATGCGGGACAGCATGGATGAAAGCCAGCCAGCCTCTTCCTAGAGACGGGCTCGAGTGATGCTCCTCACGGGTAAATCCCACACAGCAGCGGGGTAGACGGTTCTCTGCTCCAGCAGCCACGGTACCAAAGCAATAATCCAGCCGGAAAAGGCTCTGCATTCACCGGTGTAGATTCTCCTGTGCACGGTACTTCACATTAACTATGTTGAACTTGATGTTATTTCACTAAGCTCTGACACTTTTACTATCCTATTCGCACGCGGTTCTAAGTGCTCTATTTAGACGCAAGGTTGCTCACTTCACTTGGTCGTTGACTCGTGATGAAGGCTTTAACGTTTGAGGGTAACTAACTGCTGTATCCACCTGCAACGTATTTATACGTAAAATGAATAATCTAGTGCCAACCTCATTTCTGTCTCGTATTACTGCGCAAATCTGGGCATGTTGAGACATGTCTTAGCGGTGACTTTGAACTAGACATTGGGGGTATGGCCGTGGCGCCTAGGGGGTCGCTGTCCAATAGGAGAACGAATATTATGGTCTGGCCTGTACTAGGTAAAGGGATATTCCGTGTATATGTACAAAGAATATACAAGGGATATCAGACGATATACAAATATTATACATGGGATCTCAAGCAATAAATATATATATTCGGTTTAATCTGACCCTTTGTAACAGTAGTGATTCACATTCCTTTACAGCTTTGGGTAGGGCATTCCACATTGATGTGGCATAATTGCTAAACGTATTTAGTCCCTTGTTTGAGCCGAATCTGGGTTTAACATGATTTGTGGAGCTCCCTCTGGTGTTGTGGTCGTGGTATTCACTGACCTTTTTTGTCATTTTAATACCAAACTGCTTATACAGAGGCATATGCATCATAATTAGACCCACTATGCTTCTTTGACTTGTGCCTTCAATCAACAAATCTCATCTTGCACCATATGTATTTCAAAATGTTTGCCAATATTCAAATCCTGTATTCATCTTCTCAAATCAGGCCCTAATGGTGAACGGTTTGCATTTATGTTGAATGAAGTAAGAATCCACTGCAGTAAAAATATCCTCACCTCGAGTGGTGGTAGTAAGGTTGACTGACATGAGAATGTCCTGCTTCAGATCCTCATTTTCGATATACTGCACATAAACGATGAGCACAGCCTCGTCTGCGACAGTTGTAGTTTCATCAAGTTGTATGGCAAATGGACCCTTTCTAAGCTTTTCTGACAGCTGCTGCTGGCAATCACTTGACATCTTATCAATTCGGTCTTTCACTACATTGTTCGAGAGTGGTACTGATTTTAGTTTATCCGCCACCTGTGGGCCGCACAGTTTCTAAACCATTTTGATGCAGGCTGGTTTGATGAGCTGCTCGCCAATATTGTGCGGTTTCTTTGCTTTTGCAATTAAAAGCGAACTCAAAGGAGGCTTCGGTAGCCTTCTGTAAATCACTGCCACCCCTGCTCCACGCTACTCTAACATCAACGGGCTTGTTCGCCTTGAGAGACTGTTCTTTCCTCCGAAAAAAGTCCGGATCCTTCCCAACGGTTTCTGGGTGCTTAGACGCCTGATGTCTCTTCAGCTTGCTGGGCTTCAGGCTAGAGTTTGCCAACTTTTCTCCACAAATCACACACTCAGGTCGTTTGTCTGGTCCCTCAGTGAAGCCCATGGTGATGTAATTTTCGCGATTGCTGTAGGTCCTAACTTTTTTTGCAGATGAGCTGCCGTCATCTCCTTTTCGTTTGTCACACATTTTCGCCTCTGGCGGCTGACTGCAGACGAGCCGAGAAAGTTAACTAGCGTGCTAGGCTAGCTACGGAAAGTGATACAGTCAACTGATTCGCGTTTTAGCGGCTACCCGGTAGCCTACTGTTAACGTTAAAAAATCATGTCTAGATGTTTATTTATTTATCTTTATTTTTTATTGTAGTGGAGAGACTATTCATGCTTCTGATGATAAAAATATGCTAATTAAATATTTCTCTGAAAGAGAAAAATAATAAAAAAAAAGAAAAAAAAAAGAAAAAGAAAAGAAAAAAATACCTCAAATCATCTGTGGTCTGGTGGACCCCCTGCGCCCCCTGGCGGACCCCCAGGGGGTCCGCGGACCCCAGGTTGGGAATCACTGCCTTAGACAGTGAGTTCAGAATTTGTACAGTATGGATAATAGAGCTTAGGGTATTGGCAATGGGGTTCAGAGTTCAGATTTTAACACTAGCACAGCTTTGGGTAGGGCATTCCACATTGATGTGGCATAATTGCTAAACGTATTTAGTCCCTTGTTTGAGCCGAATCTGGGTTTAACATGATTTGTGGAGCTCCCTCTGGTGTTGTGGTCGTGGTATTCACTGACCTTTTTTGTCATTTTAATACCAAACTGCTTATACACAGGCATATGCATCATAATTAGACCCACTATGCTTCTTTGACTTGTGCCTTCAATCAACAAATCTCATCTTGCACCATATGTATTTCAAAATGTTGGCCAATATTCAAATCCTGTATTCATCTTCTCAAATCAGGCCCTAATGGTGAACGGTTTGCATTTATGTTGAATGAAGTAAGAATCCACTGCAGTAAAAATATCCTCACCTCGAGTGGTGGTAGTAAGGTTGACTGACATGAGAATGTCCTGCTTCAGATCCTCATTTTCGATATACTGCACATAAACGATGAGCACAGCCTCGTCTGCGACAGTTGTAGTTTCATCAAGTTGTATGGCAAATGGACCCTTTCTAAGCTTTTCTGACAGCTGCTGCTGGCAATCACTTGACATCTTATCAATTCGGTCTTTCACTACATTGTTCGAGAGTGGTACTGATTTTAGTTTATCCGCCACCTGTGGGCCGCACAGTTTCTAAACCATTTTGATGCAGGCTGGTTTGATGAGCTGCTCGCCAATATTGTGCGGTTTCTTTGCTTTTGCAATTAAAAGCGAACTCAAAGGAGGCTTCGGTAGCCTTCTGTAAATCACTGCCACCCCTGCTCCATGCTACTCTAACATCAACGGGCTTGTTCGCCTTGAGAGACTGTTCTTTCCTCCGAAAAAAGTCCGGATCCTTCCCAACGGTTTCTGGGTGCTTAGACGCCTGATGTCTCTTCAGCTTGCTGGGCTTCAGGCTAGAGTTTGCCAACTTTTCTCCACAAATCACAGGTCGTTTGTCTGGTCCCTCAGTGAAGCCCATGGTGATGTAATTTTCGCGATTGCTGTAGGTCCTAACTTTTTTTGCAGATGAGCTGCCGTCATCTCCTTTTCGTTTGTCACACATTTTCGCCTCTGGCGGCTGACTGCAGACGAGCCGAGAAAGTTAACTAGCGTGCTAGGCTAGCTACGGAAAGTGATACAGTCAACTGATTCGCGTTTTAGCGGCTACCCGGTAGCCTACTGTTAACGTTAAAAAATCATGTCTAGATGTTTATTTATTTATCTTTATTTTTTATTGTAGTGGAGAGACTATTCATGCTTCTGATGATAAAAATATGCTAATTAAATATTTATCTGAAAGAGAAAAATAATTAAAAAAAATTTTAAAAAAAGAAAAAGAAAAGAAAAAAAGACCTCAAATCATCTGTGGTCTGGTGGACCCCCTGCGCCCCCTGGCGGACCCCCAGGGGGTCCGCGGACCCCAGGTTGGGAATCACTGCCTTAGACAGTGAGTTCAGAATTTGTACAGTATGGATAATAGAGCTTAGGGTATTGGCAATGGGGTTCAGAGTTCAGAGTTTAACACTAGCACAGCCATGGAGAAAATGACACTAATTTCCGCCGGGAACGGGTCAGATGACCCGACAGCCTTTAGAATGGAGATGGGAGGGAGAGAAGGGAGGGAGGGTCAATGAGGGAGGGAGGGAGCGAGGGAGAAGGAGAAAGGGAGGGAGGGAGAGAGAGAGGGAGAGAGGGAGGGAGGGAGGGAGAGGAAGTGAGAAGGAGGGAGAGGGAGGTATAGAGAGAGGAAAAGAGAGGGAGAAAGAGAGAGGGAGAGGGAGAGAGAGGGAGGGAGAGAAAGGGAGGGGGGAGAGAAAGGGAGAGAGAGAAAGGGAGGGAGAGAGTGAAAGGGAGGGAGGGTCAAGGAGGGAGGGAGGTGGCCGCTCAGCAGAAATAGCTGAAATAACGTTCTAATTCCATTTTCCTGAAGTCATTTTGAAATTTCAGAAACCAGTGCCAGATAAAACGGGTACTTTTAGGAAAAGTCATTGAGTGACAGAGCTGGAGCTCGACCGAGTGACGAGGATACATTTATTGAAAATGCCTAGCGGGTCATGTGACCCCTTGTCGGCTGTGCTAGTGTTAAACGGTATGGGGGTGGGGCTTATCTTTGTGTTGTAACACGGTGGTCTTAAAGAAGCCAGTATAGCTGAACCCTCAGTCCTTCTAATTCACTGCAACCCGAACACCTCCTAACACTGAGGTACCTTTATTTGAGTATAATTCATATAGCCTTGTTTATATGTTTAACAACATTTTAATTCCAAACACACATGGTGATCGGACGAGAAACATCCCATGAGGATTATAGTGCCACTACCTTACATTGCTTAGCAACAGGGAGCTAAGCTGTTGAAGATCAAAATAACCTTCTAACGTGACGTTTGAAAGGATTATGTAAGAGCTTCTGTATAAAGGCTAGGGGTGTACGTAACGTAAGTAAGGCTTTATTTGTATAGCACCCTTTCCCAGCACGAATGCACACAGTGCTTCACAAGTTTAAAAAACAAAAGAACAGGTAAATTCATAAAAACATACAATATAAAAACAGGCACGGGCAAAAACAGAAGAAACTAAGTCACGTATGTACTTGGCCAAACACCAACCATCTCAACGAGGAAATGAACACGTTTTTACATTTAAAAGTGTATTCAATAGTCGTCTAAGTGTAGAATGGGAGGAGGGGGGCGGGGCGGGGCGTATGCTATGCACGCACACACACACGCACGCACGCACGCACGCACGCACGCACACACGCACGCACGCACGCACGCACACACGCACACGCACGCACACACACACACACACACACACACACACACACACACACACACACACACACACACACACACACACACACACACACACACACACACACACACACACACACACACACACACACACACACACACACACACACACACACACTTCAGAAACAAACATAGTATCAATGAGAGTAGGGCTGGGCGATATGACGATATTATATAAATATCGGGTACAGTTCATTAACGATACACTTTTTAAACGTATCGTGGATACTATACACACAGTATAGTAGTAGTATGCAGCGTTGGTCTGAATAATATTACAATATTATATAATATAATATATTATATCATTTTATAATAGTATAATCAATAAGACAACCTTGATTATAAGACAATCCCTCTTTTGCAAGACAACATTTTGTGTTTTTCTTTTAATACTTTTTTTTATAAAGATAATAATTGTATTTGAAAATAATGATAATAAAACACATTGAATAAAACAATAGGCTGTTGTTTGTAACATCTTCTGGTTAACATCTTTTCTCCGACTGCATCTGTGAGTATTTTTGGGCTCTTCATCTTCTAACATCTTCTAACTCGGCTGCTCAACAGTTGTTCGATGACTCTGATTCGTTGATCACCACCATGATCTTAAGACTGGCATCGTAACTCCTCCTCTGTTGTTGTCTGTTAATAACTTGCCCGAATGTGTACCCACTTTGTTCGAGCTGATCACTGTGTCTCTCCATCTCTCCAGGTGCCTGTCTACTAGGGCTGACCCTTATAAGTCGATTAGTCGACTAATCGGTCGAAAGGAGCCGTAGTCGACTGGCCAACCTCTTAGTCGAATATATTAAAAAAGAAAGATTTTTTTTTTATATATATATTTTTTTATCATTCTTTCCAAAATAAAAGAGGCCTAGAAGCTTGGCTAACGCTAATTGCATGCATACCAGAGGCTAACTGCCTAAGAAAACAGGCACAGAGGCACTGAAAGAGGATTTCACCCATCTAATGAACACACTAGACTAGACAAATATCAAGATGTATCCATCAGTGGACCAATTGCATGCTTTTGCAGAGGACAAGAAGCCTTCAGTCGACTCCTTCAGACATTAAGCACCCCCCACAGCCCAAATGGAACGATAAAAAAATAAATAAAAATAAAATTATTAAAAAAAATTATTTAAAAATATTATACTTTTTTTTTACGTTTTTTTTTTTTTTTGACCAATAGTCGACTAACGGCAAATTTTTGCCAATCATAGTCGACCATCCAAATCCTTAGTCGGGGACAGCCCTACTGTCTACGTGTATGTGTATGTTTTTGCACATGTCACTGCAGGCTGCGTGTGTGGGGGAGAGGGAGATACAAAAAGAAAGACGGTGGCTCGTCGCTTGTAGGAACACTTTTTCGGCGCGATCTGTTGTTGTGAATGTATAATGACATTTAAAAAAGTCTAGACCAGGAAAATAAGACAATGCCCCTTTTTCGGATTTATTTTCTAGGAATAAAACCCATCTTATATTCAGTACAATATTGTGTAGAATATATAATTAGAGCTCTGTAGTATGAATATAATGTAACACGTAAAGACTCTAAAATCAAATTGAATAATGACCTCAAAATCTAAATCCGTATTCAATCTGAAACGTGTATAGCTCCGGCCCCAAATAGAAGCAATAACATACCGCAGGTCATGCCATATGGTGATTAATTGGCACCGGTGTGTTGATCTATACCGAATGCAGCCTACAGCCTCATTCCCATGGCCGCGTCATATTTTCAGTTACCACCTGTTACATTCAATCCTAAAATATGGCTCGTGTAGGCCTTGAATGCAAAGTGGTGGACACAGGACAATGGACAAGAGTTATCAAAATTAACTATTTATTCGCACAGCAACTAATTTAGAGAACAAAAAGATGGGGAGCTGGGTGCTCCAGACTCCCTAGTTCAGGATATAATTATAAAGTAAAGCACAAAGGCAAAAAGGACAACAAGCCAAAAATAGACAAGTCAAACAGTGAGCAGGTGAGACTCTGGAGAGCTGAGATCTCTTGTGAAGTGGGAGACAAACTGCAGCCTGCACTCTGCATTTGTAGGGCGTGGTGCCTCATCACCACACCTGTGATCAATTAGAAAAGCGGCCATTTTAACCCATCTCCCGCCAACGACTGATTACGACGTCATTGAGATCAATATTTCAAATTTTCGTCATGGTATTCACATTTCACCCACAGAGTCTTGACTGGTGCTGTAGATCTCCGCTCAACTCTCCAACGCTTCAATACCGCCACCTGGTGGCCGATCGGCGAGTTGCCAAAACCGGAAGTCACCGGAGGTGCTTAGTCCGTCCCCTATTCTGTCC
>NC_140173.1:139598273-139660786 GCF_963971535.1 Notolepis coatsorum
TGTCGCATACGCAATATATTGTCTTGGATTAGAAAGAAAAAAAGAAATTGGCTGCCTTTGTTTGAAGTTAGTATTTTTTTGCTAGCATCACTTGACTGTCGCCGTGTGTGTGTGTGTGTGTCAGCACCGTGGTCACATATTGTGCCCGGTTTGTTTGTTGTGTACTGGGCAACAAAGAGGGCAAGTACATGAATCCAGCTCAGAATACATGTGTCTGACATTTTCCAAAGGCTCACAATATCCTGGACTGGGTCAACCAAAAAAAAAAGAAAGAAAAGAAAATGACACACAAAGTAAATTAAAAAAAAAAAGAAAGTCACAGGAAGTGTTTAGGAAACAGTGGATCAATAGCATGTTATGTCCATGACCCCCTCCTCCTCTGTGGCTTTCCGATGGCTTACACATTCTTACGTTCATTTCCTTTTGTTGTTTTCTTTTCTGGTGGTGGGGAGGGGAGGGAGGGGAGGGTGGGGGTAGCCGGTGTTGATGATAAGCATAAAACAAATATATAAAAAACGGTTGTGAGGTTTACCTGCATGTTTGCTCTGTGTCTACGCTGTGCTTCCAAGCTCAATTAATACTTTCCAAACTCACCCTTTCTATATAAATCCGTTTTTTTGCATTGTTCTTTGCTTTTAAAGTAAAAAAAAAATAACAAGAAAAAAAACAAGGGAACAGTAAAATATCTACTATATCATTGTGTGGTCTTTGTTTCTAGTCATGCATTGCAGCTGCTTTGCACCAAAGAGAAAAAAAAACAGTACCGTATATGTGTTTAATAAGCTCATTGTTGTCATCAGAAGGTTTCATATCAACCTCTACTCTGTCCCCATAGAATATGGAATGATCGGAGAGCACACTGTTAAAAGCCAGCGGCCACGATCAGTTCATGACACAAAGGCCCAGCGGGAGCAAGCCGAGTCTGCTAAATTTATGGCACAAACTGGTAATATACAATAGTTATTGTTTCTTCTATACCTTATTATACTCTTGTTAACTAAACGTAATCTTCATCTTGAGTCACTCTTGCATGCTCCTCTCTTGTACTTGCACCTTTTTCTTTAAGTGACAACTGTGTTTGCATTATGATTTTCTTCTTCCTCCCTCTTTATTTCTTTCTTCTATGGCTATACGTACATATTATTATGAATCATGCCAGATTAAAATGTTCCCATTTCTCTCGCCGTATTTACTTTGAATACGGGGTATAATTGGGTTCTATGGGTCCCTCCTCTGTTTGTTTTATCGCACCCGGCCGAGTTGGCAAGTGGATTTACTGATATATTCACAGGCCGTTAATTAAAAAACAGAAGGTAAAAAGTAGGCCCTGATGTAGTTAATCATTTTCCTCTCGAGTGATAAATTAAATGTCTTACGATGAACCCCCCCCCCCCCCCCCCCCCCCCCCCCCCCCCCCCCCCCCATTGGCCAAATATGAAAACCATACTGGACCAAAGTTGAATTGATAAATGCCGCCCTTGCTGATATAATGTAATTAAGTGTCTTAATAGGCTGGAACAATATCCAATACGGTTAATCAAAATTACATTTATGTTAAAGTAATTAGGACTTCTATAACCTATACCACTTAAGCATTCTCAATACAATCCAAATGTACTATGGTCATTAAAACATTTTAATAAAACAAACGTTTATTTTTTTTATTTTTTTTGCTTTAATTATTACATTTTATTTATTTTATCCTATCCTATCCTGAAGCAGATTGGGGGTGTTTTTTTTATTTATTATTTATTTTAATTAATTAGTTGCTGTTAAGACTTTCATTTCTGTTTCATTTCATGGGAAGTCTTTCCTCTTTTCTGTTTCTTCATGTGTCGTTACTAATCACTTGTCGTCAGTTGAAACACCCCTCTCATTATTATTTTAATTTGCAAATCACTGAGTACTAATCCTTAACAACACCCCTCCCATCTCAAAGCCCCTAGGTACGTTATTTCCTCGTTATCTCATCACTTTTGCTTTTTCTGTTTTTGTTTTTTCATCTTCAGTGTTCTAATTTACTCTCCCTGCCTCATTTAACCGATTGATCCACCTTTCTAGTCTATACGATAAGATGATCTGCGAAAAAATAAAGTGTTAGTGTTTTGTTTTTTCCCAGATCCCTATTTGGTTGAATATGTCCTCGATACTGCAACTTTTTGAGAAGCTGCTTTGAAGCAAATTGTGTGCCTAAAATCCTAATATGATTTTATGGTTTTCAGAATGACATAAATGTATTCAGAGCTGAAAGGAAAAAAAAGAAAAAAATATTATTGTTCTCAAAAGCCAATTGAATATCTTTCTGCGGGGGTCTTAACTGAAATCAAACATGGATTATTTGGTGATGATTTTGGTATTGACATTTGATGATCCACCCCATTGCCACCAAATAGTTGATTTCCTTTGCCCTCAGGCTTTGAATTCACCCCACTGCCTTGCCCACAATACACCCCGCAATCTGCCTTTTATTCAGCAACTCTTGGCATTTATTGATATTATTGATACTGTAGGAAACATTTGGAAAGGCTCAAAGTAATCTGTGACTAACATTTGATCCGGTCAAATTAACCTCAAAACAAAACACTGTAGAATTACTATTACATATTTATATGTTCATCATTATGGCCATAGGTTATTATTTATTTTTAATCATATGATATGAAACAGCTATCAATATCTTACCAGCACACGCTACGTATAAATGCTGCATGCAAAGTTATGCCGCTGAATAGAATTTGCAAGGTTTTTCCATAAATAAGTGGAATCCCAGAAGAAAAGGGCATGTGTGAGGGCATGAATAGCATTGATATATCCTGCAACCCTGCAACACACCTCGGAATTCAGAAGAGTAATAGAAATAGAAATAGAAAACGCCACCTCTACTGTACTTGCATCTCATACAGGCTAGATCGCTTTGAACTGCTGAATAAAATCAGATATGCCCCCTCCCCCCCCCCCTTCCTCCCTCCAACTCACCCCCTACCCTTGGAGAGTTGGAGAAATCAGGATGTTTTTTAGGAATCTGAATTTGAGTCATGATCCTCTAAAACACGGTAGGCCTCGGCCATCGCCAAGGAGACCGTACCCAGAGCCTTTTTTCGTTTGCTGCAGGGAAGACACATGACCTCCTCCTTGTGAACTAACAGCCATTAAAACCCCATGTTATGATTTCTCACGGTTAGATGTCGTCTTTCTCTTGCATGTCACCATAAACGTTTTTATACATTTTTACTGGTGATGTCTTCTTTATTTTTTCCCCTCCTTTGTTTAAATATATTATTGTATGTATAGTTGTATTGATATGCATGGCTTATTTTGGAAGATGAATTGAACCGTCCACTGTTAATATCTACACACACACACACAAATATATTATATATACTGTGTGTGTGTGTGTGTGTGTATATATATATATATATATATATATATATATATATATATATATATATATATATACACACACACAGTATATATAACCATAGCTACTACAGTATATATAATCATAGCTACTGTATGCCTTCTCTGTGATCTTTTAATAAATGCCTTGCTAAAACGTTACCTTTATTCATTCCAAATTGTTGCTCTCCTGTGCATTATCATCCTCTTACCAAGGCAACTCCCCGGGAGCGGCATTTCTAACCCCCCCCCCCCCCCCCCCCCCCCTCCAATCACGCTGTCTCTGAGACCAACCTAAACACCAAAACAAGGACGTAGAGATTGTTCTCCCTTCATTTATCAAAGATCACATAGAGGTGGGATAACTTTGCCCCCCCCCCCCCCCCCCAACCCTCCACCCTCCCTAGTCACTCTGACACTCCCGATACCCTATGATAACAACATGTCCGATGTGTTACCTCTCCCTGCCTCGTCCTACCTTGTCCCCCCCCCTCCCTCCCCCTTCTCCTTGCAAGCCCCTCCTCTCCCCAGGGGGGGCCCTGTGTCAACGGGGACCGCATTGCTGCTTTTAACTAGTGTCCCCCTTCTCCCTCCCTTCACGCAGGTCATACAGGAGCAGAAGAGTGGTCCCAGTGGAGCTCTTGCTCAGTATCTTGCGGTCAGGGGTCGCAAGTGCGAACCAGAACATGCGTCTCTCCGTACGGAACGCACTGCGCCGGCCCCTTAAGAGAGTCGAGGGTTTGCAATAACACTGCTCCCTGTCCAGGTAGTGTTAGCTGCACACATTCTGCATCATTTCAAATGTCTTTGTTTTTCCTATTCTGTTGTAATGTCAGGACGCTGTGTTAATGTGCTTTCCCCCCCCTAGGCTCAAATAGTTATTATTATTATTATTATTATTATTATTATTCATTATTATTATTATTATTATTATTATTATTATTATTATTATTATTATTATTATTATTATTATTATTATTATTATTATTATTATTATTATTATTATTATTATTATTATTATTATTATTATTATTATTATTATTATTATTATTATTATTATATAATTATAATTATAATTATTATTATTATTATTATTATTATTATTATTATTATTATTATTATTATTATTATTATTATTATTATTATTATTATTATTATTATTATTATATTATTATTATTATTATTATTATTATTATTATTATTATTATTATTATTATTATTATTATTATTATTATTATTATTATTATTATTATTATTATTTATTATTATTATTAATATTATTATTAAGTGGATGCATTTGCATTATCTTTCTTTGAATGTTTTTTTTTTTTTTATATCTTTTTTGGTTCGTTTTTTTGAATGTGTTGTTTTTCCACGATCGCTTTTTTGTTCGTGTCGTTTCCATCTCCACATAACTATACCATGTCATCCCATCGGCGTCTGAATGGTTTAGTGTGATGTGGCGTCGCGTGGAGCTCCGCTGTACCAGCACTAGATACCGACAGATCACCACCACAAGGCTGTATACATAGATATATTTATATTCTGGAAGGTCAGCGGTTGCATTTTGAAATAGTGCTTGGTTTTCTCCCCGCCGGGCCGGGAGGCATGTCATGCTGGCGTGGTGTCAGGCGATGAGTCATCCTGGGATTCCAAGGAACCAGGCAGGTATCAAACGGTTCCCCCCCCCCCGGGGTGTGAGTCGGGATGTACCGATATCCCTCCACGTTCCGTTTCACCAAGCTGAGGAACGCACCACACAGACACACACACACCGCACGCACGCACGCACGCACGCACGCACGCACGCACGCACGCACGCACGCACGCACGCACACACACACACACACACACACACACACACAGACACTGATGTCTCCATTTACGCCACCTGACAAGACACTGTGTTGCTCTAAAAACAGGAAACCAAAAGCCATTTGGAGGGAGGAGGCGGTTGATACTTTTTTTTCCGAACTAAAAAGTTGTTGTCTCAGGCGTTCTGAAAAAAAGGGGACATGTTCTAGTTAAAAAGCAGCAGCCGGTGGTGCCTTCTCTCGTTTGAACCAGGTGTTGTCGAGGAGAAGTCTTCTCTTCTCTCTCTGAGTCGCAGAGAGAGAGACACGCCGTGCCTTTTCCGCCTTCACGGCCCACGGCTGATTGAAATTCGCTGAGCGGCTCTCCATGTGACATTTTGACACGCTTCGTATTAAAAAACGTGGCACAAGCAAGGGTGGGGGTCGGTGGTCTTCAAAAGGGGGTCAGTGATTCTCTGCGCCGCAGATGCACAATGGGAGAAGGTAATGAGTCATTTCAAAGAACAAATTGGCTAAAAACTTGGCCCGCGAATGACTCTGTTCCGTGGCCATTCCAACTCAGCTCAGGGAGCAAGCTGAACGTGTATATACGATATGTATTCGTGGGCCAAATTCTTACAGCAAATTAAGCTTCATGTTCATGTCCCAGGTATAGTCATACATACAAATGAGGAATAATTACACATTAAGAACCGGAAGATACAGAGCTGCCCAATTTAGTTCATTTTCCATGACAAATCGAAAGCGTTGAGAATCCAGGCAGTATCACGCTGGGAACGCCTCAAAAATATGATCAAAGGTTTTTACTCACCGGCTGCAGACTGTGTGACATTTTCACTCTATTTTCCCTCGTAAGACGTGGATATATTTGCACTCGACTATAGTTTTCTCCTATGTATAGGATTCTTCGGAGTTTGTATGCCTATGAAATGTCAGCTTTTAAAAAACCAAACAGCCTTGCAAACGTACACCTTCGGAAGTCATTGTTTACACTGGAGGATTTAAGCTGTGGAAGGGATCGCTCAGAAATGCTGAGCTTTGGCGGTTAAGGACAAATGTCAGCCTGCGAGGACAGCGTGGGTAAAAAAAAATTATAAAAAGAATAAAAGATACACATCATAGACAACATTAGGGACTGGTGTTGGAAATCATCTTTAGCTACAGTATATACACACTGCTTCTGCAACTGCCAATGTAATGTTCTCTGTACTCTGTACAAATAAACTAATAAATTATACTAAACTCAAGCGACGATGTAAAACAATAATTTGGACGTCCACAGTACAGGACTTTCAAAGGACTGCTTTTTTTTTTTTTTACCCGACCCTATTTAAACATTGTCTGGCATGTTCATTGGTACAGGCCATCATTTCACTGATCACTTTTTGTAATGAGATCGGTGAAATCGTGGCCTGGACTATAGTCGATATCACAACAGACAATGTTTAGATCTGGCCTGGTTAAAGTGAACCTGTGCTGTCCTTAGTTTAAAACATGTGTGTGTGGAATAACACAGAGTGGACAACGCAGGGTGTTGAAGTGCCACATATACAGATGGCACAACCTGGGTTAAAAACTGTATTACTATTAACCCATTTTGTCTTGTATCATCAACACACCCATTACACACCCCGACATGTGATGAATTAGGGACAATGCGTCTATTTTAATAACGCATCTTTTCTTAAGAGTGTATCATTCACTTCATCGGTCCGGTCAGTGTTCTGTGTTCTAAATAGTTTCAAGGGCAGTATAGGAGGAGGCCATACGATCGAGATCATAATTCAATTCCCTCTTCCCCTTGATGATGCTCGGGCTTTATTGCTCCACTGCGGTGAAGTCATCAAGGTCAAGCCTCACCGTATAGCACACTCCAGATTTGATCCGATTAAGACCTGAATCCCCAAGAAGTGTCTCTTCATTAAAGACTCTCTGAAACCTATATGAGGATCCTTCCTTACCTGAGCGGACATTATAATCACGCGCACCTCGTCTCTTCGCCTCTCACGAGTCGCGCATTGGAATTTTCTTCCCCCCACAGTTTGTGTTTGTCAAAAGGAATATGAGCCTCGAAAGCACAGCGTTTCACTCGGTTAAAAGGGGAACTCCGCACAAATGAAGAATTCCAGTATGTTATTTCCATGACCTAGGAAAGTTAAATTCTTATGTGTGAACATGAGCTACTCTCTCCCCTAATGCCAGACTCAAACTTGTGATGTCATCAGGTATTAAGTCTGGAGCTGTTCCATTGACAATTAATGGGAGACTAATTGTGTGGACCTACAGAATGTTTCCTTGGGTTTTCATGCCTAAATTAGCTTTATTCTATAGTAGTGCTGTCAGTTGTGAAACAGAAAATGTACTCTTATAATCAAAGTATTCCACTGGGTGCTCTGTGTCTTCTACAACACCTAAATTGTCAATGGAGCAGCTACAGACTTTATACTTGATGACAAGTTAGAATTTCAGTGTGCACTCTAGTGGATTTGGGGGACGTTCACTAATATTTTTGGACTGTCTTAGACCATTGGAATAACATGTAAAAATGCTCACTGGTAACCAGATTACGGTTCATTCTTGAGTACACAAAGACAATCGCGAGGCGGCGCCAAAACCAATCGCTCAGCCTCTTATCGTTCTCGCGCAGTACGGCATCAGAAGTCAGTGAGTATGTACGCTCTACATAGGCTAAACTCTAGGTCAGAGATGACGGAAGTGGTCTAGCGATGCTACCACCTGAGCGTATCTTTGTGTCTGGCCAGACTTAGTTAGTTCTACTTTGATTAGCTAGGGTATTGAAGTGCCCACCACCCCGTAGGCGTAGCGCGGGTCGTCGGCGAGGCCTGACTCGTGTCGTGTGTTCACAGTGCACGGCGTCTGGGAGGAGTGGTCCCCATGGAGCCTGTGCTCGTTCACATGTGGCCGAGGTCACCGCACCAGGACCAGGAATTGTGCCCCCCCCCAGCACGGAGGCCGGGCCTGCGACGGGCCGGAGACTCAGAGCAAACTCTGCAACATTGCTTTATGCCCAGGTAAGTATTATGCTCATGGACAATGACATCAATTATATCAAAGTCAAATAATATTAAAGGAACGGTCGACTTGGTTTAAGAAGTCTCATCTCATTCGTCACAAACTGGGAGTCGTTTCGATCCACCGAGGGGGGAGGGGGAAGAAAAAGAAACGCAGGCACCATTGTGTTTTGGAGATATTGGAAGTAAAAATTAGTGGAAGTCAATGGTTAGCGTTTATTAGCAACGTTAATGGAAGTCAATGGTTATAGCTTGTTAGCAACGCTAGTGGAAGTCAATGGTTAGTGTGTGTTAGCAACGCTAGTGGAAGTCAATGGTTAGTGTGTGTTAGCAACGCTAGTGGAAGTCAGTGGTTAGCGTTTGTTAGCAACGCTAGTGGAAGTCAATGGTTAGTGTGTGTTAGCAACGCTAGTGGAAGTCAATGGTTAGCGTTTGTTAGCAACTAGTGGAAGTCAGTGGTTAGCGTTTGTTAGCAACTAGTGGAAGTCAGTGGTTAGCGTTTGTTAGCAACTAGTGGAAGTCAGTGGTTAGCGTTTGTTAGCAACTAGTGGAAGTCAGTGGTTAGCGTTTGTTTGCCACTCTAGTGGAAGTCAATGGTTAGCGTGTGTTAGCAACTAGTGGAAGTCAGTGGTTAGCGTTTGTTTGCCACTCTAGTGGAAGTCAATGGTTAGCTTGTGTTAGCAACTCTAGTGGAAGTCAATGGTTAGCGTTTGTTAGCAAAGCTAGTGGAAGTCAATGGTTAGCGTTTATTGGCAACGTTAATGGAAGTCAATGGTTATAGCTTGTTAGCAACGCTAGTGGAAGTCAATGGTTATAGCTTGTTAGCAATGCTAGTGGAAGTCAATGGTTAGTGTGTGTTGGCAACGCTAGTGGAAGTCAATGGTTATAGCTTGTTAGCAATGCTAGTGGAAGTCAATGGTTAGTGTGTGTTAGCAACGCTAGTGGAAGTCAATGGTTAGTGTGTGTTAGCAACGCTAGTGGAAGTCAATGGTTAGCATTTGTTAGCAACTAGTGGAAGTCAGTGGTTAGCGTTTGATAGCCACGCTAGTGAAAGTCAATGGTTATCGCTTGTTAGCAACGCTAGTGGAAGTCAATGGTTATCGCTTGTTAGCAACGCTAGTGGAAGTCAATGGTTAACGTTTGTTAGCAACGCTAGTTGATGTCAATGGTTAGCGTTTGTTATAACACTAGTGGAAGTCAATGGTTAGCATGTGTTAGCAATGCTAGTGGAAGTCAATGAGGTCCTTCAGTATGTCTCATTCTCTTTTAGTTGTTCTCTATACATTAACAATGTTGGTTAGGAGTTGTTTAGAGAAAGTTCTGCATGTGAATCTACAGAGAAATGCTAACGGACCCCATTGACTTTCACTAGCAATATCTCGAAACCCAAAGTGAACTATTCCTCTAATATTGAGTCCTGAGAGTGTGACTGAGTAGGGGATTGATGAGGAAGATGAAAAACCAAACCTATCTTCAGAGGATAGTCTCTACAGATCGGTGCGCCGCTATATCATTAAATTAAAAAAGCATCAGATGATTACTCATCCAAATCATTTGAAATGTGAACGTGAAGATAACCTCAAAGGGCCTCTGCTGTCTTGTATCTTTGAACTCCAGCACTGCACTCAACCAGAGCTATTGATTAGTTTGGACAGCAAGGTTTCAAAAACTGTTTTGGAACGTCAGTGGCTTATGACTATGATAAGGTGGCCACAACATGGCGTCCACACTGTTCAACCTGGCCAAAACTCTGGTAATAATGGCTCTACAATCATCTGCCTTTATGTAATCGGTTTTGAAAACTCATCTCCCTCGAAAGCAGAAAATAATCACATATGGTTCAACATTAGAAAGCAACATATTGATAATTTCAAATACATTTGAATGGTGAGTGGAAATTCACCAGGATGGATGCGCTCCCCTGTGGCCGAACAACAGCGATATGTGCTGTTCATGTACTCATTTGACTAAAATTGTGAGTTGAGAAACCTGGAGTACTGTAATACTGACGTTGTAATCACTTAGCAGCTGCCTGTGGACAGTAAGGAGATTAGCTGCCGTGGGTTTTTTCCACACTGCTAAATGTGAGCTTTGCCATAGTAACTGGCAAGACTGATTCAATTCTGCAGGCTTCTCCCCACACACCTGCCCATCTAAAAGGGGAAGGCAGTTAACAGATATTTCTCCCCAGAGTCAAATAAAAATGTTAGCCACAAGTGCTTTGTAGGGTTTAACTTTTTTGTAGTATTACTATATTAAGTGCTTTGTATGAATACGATGAGTAAGATGGACACACAGGTGGTGAATAATAATAATAATAATAATAATAATAATAATAATAATAATAATAATAATAATAATAATAATAATAATAATAATAATAATAATAATAATAATAATAATAATAATAATAATAATAATAATAATAATAATAATAATAATAATAATAATAATAATAATAATAATAATAATAATAATAATGATAATAATACTAATAATAACAATAACAATAATAATAGTAATAATGTACTTTATTTGTATAGGACCTTTCATACAAAAATTGCAGCCCGGAGGGCTTCACAGCAGTAAAATAGACATACAATAGACAGAATAAAAGCGTAAGAAAAAGGATAAAACTAAGCAATGCAGGTAATAACAATATAAACCACAACACATTGTGACTAATCTTTCTTTTATATTGTTCATGTTGACTTACAGTCGTCTACAATATGTTGCTTTGAGTGCAAGGTCCCAGATATTTTCCTATTACTTAGTAATTATATTACAACAGACTATAACTTTAAGATGTACTGTATCAGCCCAGGTTTCTTCACTTTCTCTAAAACCTTGATTAAAATCATGAACAGGGTCCCGGACCCTGATATTGCGAATGCTTATCTGCCAAGATCACAACTATACAACTTGAAAATAGCAGCATAAACAAGCTCTCATTTACAATACAATAATCACAGTGTGGGTGTAATGAGTGTAAAGTGGCAGAATGTATTAATAAAAGGTGAAGAGTATATGTTTTTTTAGCTTACTGTTACATACTGAACTCTTTTGCTTAGTTTCCTACACCGTCAGCCATTTTCTAGCTGGACCCTCGTCCATAAGCGGGCATCATACACCTCGCTGCCTCGGGCACCTGGGCAGAGGACGGGCCCTGCAGGTGCAGGAGAAGCAGTAGAGACAGAGTGTTCTGTCAACATCTGTGTGCCGTCCTCGTAATATACAGCCCATCAAAGCTTTTCTAAGCATTGCAATTACACCTTTATGCTAGGGATGTCCGATATTATCGGCCTACCGATATTATCGACCGATATCGGCATTAAAATGTGATATCGGAAAATATCTATCGGTTTTCAAAAAAAAATATATTTATTTTTTTATTTTTATTTTTTTACATTTCTATAACCTTTATTTACCCAGGCAAGCAAGTAAGAACAAATTCTGATTTTATTTATTGTCAAAAGTATGCATAATGTTGTGTTAATTCCACAACAAGAGATATGTAATGTTAATTACCTTAATTCCGTTTTTTGGGGGGGGGGGGGAACCCTGCATATTATCGGTATCGGTTGATATCGGTTGATATCGGTATCGGAAATTAAGAGTTGGACAATATCGGTATATCGGTATCGGTAAAAAAGCCAATATCGAGCATCCCTACCGCACATCTAGTTTCTAGTAGGCCTATACAGTGTGGTCTTGTTGTGTCTTGAACCGTCATTCTAATTCACGCAGCACAAGTCGTGAACAACAAAGTGTTTTTACAAAACAAACAAATCAAACAAAATATAACAATTGTGATTTAAAAATGAACAAAAAAACTAAAAAAGAAACAGGTCAGTTGAGATGCGCTGTCTCTCTCTCTGGCTGTATTTCACCCCCTACTGGCTCTGAAAACCAACGGTCTAAGATGGCGATCTGAATATCTTGTCTCCTCCCGTTTCTGTCTGTCACCAACCCCATTCCTCCCCCCTCCCCCTCCCCCTTCCTCCCCCTCCCCCTTCCTCCCCCTCCCCCCTCCCCACTCGGGCACATGGGTTCCGGCCGCGCGGCCCCAGTGGACGGCCAGTGGCAGGAGTGGAGCTCTTGGAGCGATTGCTCGGTGACCTGCGCCAACGGGACGCAGCAGAGGACCAGGCAGTGCTCTGCCGCCGCCCACGGGGGATCTGAGTGTCGCGGCCACTGGGCGGAGAGTCGAGAGTGCTATAATCCAGACTGTACAGGTAAAGAAAAAAGAAAAAGAAAAGAACATCCTCCACCGCACACAGCCTTTTTACTTTTATTATTTATTAAAAAAAAATATTATAATACTTAATTAGTTTTGTACTAAAAGGCTAATCCAGCCCTTAGAGACACACACGCACGCACGCACGCACGCACGCACGCACGCACGCACGCACGCACGCACGCACGCACGCACGCACACACACACACACACACACACACACACACACACACACACACACACACACACGTATACATATACATATATTGCTTTTATTAAAATGGATTTGGTGTTTTTGTATTTCATACTTGTCTTCTTTATTCTATATTAGAGGCTGAAATAGCCTTGTTTTTAAATGCAGTATTCCTTGTCATGTCTTTATTCTGTAGTAGTAGCTGAAATAGCCCTGTTTTTGAATTCAGTATCCATTTTCTTGTCTTCTGCTCTAGGGTCTGAAATAGGCACAATACTATAGATTGGAGGGGGTGGAGGGGGTGGAGGGGGTGGGGGAAGGTGGTGGGTAAGCCTGCCAGCATAGCAGCGTTCTGAAGCAAGTCCTCTGCGTTTCAGGGTGGAAGCATTGTTTAAAGCGGAACGCAAACCTCATTTTAAAGATGCACATCATCATTCCTGCGCTCCAGGGCGATTCAGTGAATATCTTTGAACCACCTGCACCGACCCTCTCCTAATGCTATAAATCAGAGGGAGAGAACCTTCAAATTTGCGTTATGTATGAAATGTAAAATCTAGAGGCGCTCCAGAGACAATACAATCATTGTGGGCCCACAACATTTTTGCGTGAGCATTTACACCCAAACAAGGTTTAAACTTGAGTGAGAACACAACCTTGCGTTATTGTCATTACCGTCTCGTGGAGCAGCCGCAGATGAATGTGTGATATGTTCTCTGTGATGTTATCAGCTTCTAGGAGAGAGTGGTTCATGTATACAGACTGAACTGTCACGGGGTACAGGAATAACAACATATGAATTCTTAAAATGGGAGGCGTTCCCCTTTTAGAATCAATATCATCGTCATCGTCATCATCATCATCATCATCATCATCATCATCATCATCATCATCGATCAAGGCATATGATTCTGATTGTTGCCCTCCTTTCATATTCTCATCCTCCATGCACTGAATAGCATGTTAAACACGTGGTGTTTAAAACACTGTTTTAAACACCACGCCCCATCAATGGGATTTGTGAAATCCAGTTAGATATAGAATATCCTACCATTCACATTCAGTGTTCGCTGTCAGGACTGTCTCTCTGCCTCTGTTGTACACAGAGCTTAGTGGCCCCAGCAACCATGGATCTGAATGGTCTTATCACATGAAGGGGCCTGCACACTCTCATAATCTCCTGATGCAATATTCAAGCGGAGCACAGTAATACGTCGGGCATATATTCCGGTCGGCACTTCACTGCTATTACGGGCGGCAAACAGACTCTTAATGGCGAAATTAATGAACGAGTGTATGTAATCTATGAGTGTTGCGCCTGTCCTTGAATAAATTGTGAAGCGAAATGCGTCATCGACTTTGACTAAGTAATCCAACTTCAAATGGGTAGGGTCGATGTAAAAAAGATAAAATACATATACACTTTTTAAGGGAATACGTCTAAAATAATAAGAAAAAAAAAAGACATTCTGAGTCATTTGGTGTTTGGATCACAGATAAATAAAAAGGAGGAGTGTGTGTGTGTGTGTGTGTGTGTGTGTGTGTGTGTGTGTGTGTGTGTGTGTGTGTGTGTGTGTGTGTGTGTGTGTGTGTGTGTGTGTGTGTGTGTGTGTGTGTGTGTGTGTGTGTGTGTGTGTGTGTGTGTGTGTGTGTGTGTGTGTGTGTGTGTGCGCGTGTGTGTGCGTGTGTGTGTGTGTGTGTGTGTGTGTGTGTGTGTGCGTGCGTGCGTGTGTGTGCGTGCATGGTATTATGTGTTTTCTGAACATGAAGTTTCCATAAAGCGTCATAAAAACACAATATTCAACTGATGGTGTGATTATACCTTTTTAGTGTGGTGACCTTTAACTGATCCCAGGCCAGCGTTCTATCACACTTGTTTCCTACTGTACCTGTTTGGTATGATCTCTGATATAGTTTTTTGATTACTGATTATTGAGATTATTGCTTCATGTTCTGATTGCTTGGTTAGTTGAATAGTATTGAAAGCAGTAATGTAGTTAAATGTCAAGGGTGCTAGAAGTTGTCAGATGTTCTCTGTTTTAATTCTGTATTCTCCTCTTCCATTATGCCTGTCTCCTGCTCTCTTCAACACACTGTGAGTGCTGCTGAGACAAGTTATGTTCAAGGCTTCATCATTTAAATATATATATATTTTTTTACAAACTGAACGCCAACGCTTCCACTCAAGTGTCTTTCTGACACTCAGTGGGTGTAACCGCTGTGACTCCCACCTACTGGGACATCACACCCATACCCTCTATAGCCTGGCATTGCTCACATCTACAGCCCAGGAGAGAACCTATAATATAATACCTGGAAGGGTATTAAACAACCGTTTCTAACAGTTCAGTTCTGCAGGCGTTAGTTCTCCAGCTGCTGGTAACAGTCCATGCCCCCGGTTGTGAAGCCTGATCACCACTGGCATGAAGGGCTGAGGCGATTAGTGGTGTGTCGGGGGGGCGGGGGGTATGAGTCTGTGGCTGAACATTCTATATTACTTTTGAGGCTGTAAAAAAAGAAAAGTGGTTTGTTTACATGTGTAATGTGAATGAATGAATGAATGAAAACGTTATTAACAGATTGCAGAATGGGTACAATACAGTACGGCTCAATACATACAATTGTTAAGGGGATGCAGACCTGAGAAAGACGTTTGTCTTGTTTCCATCAGGGTCCCCCATTTTCAATTCATATAGACATTTATGACATACACAACATACATGACATTTATGGCATAGGGACATATAGGTATTTAGTACTGATACATTTGTGACATAAACGGTATTCAAATATACAGTACTGTTACCCCTAGATCCTGAAAGAGTATATATGATGGGGAGGGGACTGTACATTAGGAGGGGGTGGGTGGGTGGGAGGGAAATATACATACGGCGGGGTGGGAATATATACATGCGGTGGGGAGGAGACTGTCTATTAGGAGGTGGTGGGGGTCTATAAACTTGGGAGAGTGAGGACTTTGAGTCGGGACGTTCTGAAAAGCTTTTACTTTTCCATGTGAACATACTGTACTCACACTTATTGACACATTATGATTATTAGTTTAGTTGTGTGTGTCTGGCTGTCTGTGGGTCTATCTGGAGCTCACCAACTACAAGGCCTTGGTGGCACGTAGGCTGACAGCGGGCCAGGGAGGTGAATTCTGGAATATTTTTCACATCGGTCAACGACAAGTATTTTATTTGAATACATTTCCACCCTTGTCCATTGAAATGGGTATTCAGTATAACGTTACACCTTTTGAAAACAAGAGGGCGATACTATACGGGTTTGCTGTTCAGAGCCTCCTGTAATCAGCTCTCTGTTCAGAACCTCAGGTAATCAGCTCTCTGGTGTCTGTTTACAACATGGAAGCAATAGTTGAACCTATTGTTGTTAATATATAGTGCCTGTGCATTACAAACATGAATGAATCATTTCCATCATTGAGACTTATGGGAGGTCAATAGACTCAATACAGACTACTACTTTCATTGGTCTACTCTAGGCCATGCTTAACTGTGTAATAGTATGATAGTGTAATGATGTAATCCTGTGTAATAGTGTGTATTGTGTAATAGTGTGCAATGTGTAATAGTGTAATAATGTGGAATAATGTAATAATGTGTAATATTGTGTAATAGTGAAATAATTTGTAATAGTGTAATAGTGTGATAGTGTAATAATGTGTAATAGTGTGTAATAATGTGTAATAAGTGTATAGTGTGGAATTGTGTAATAGGGTAATAGTGTCATAGTGTAATAGTGGCATACTGTAATAGTGTGTAATAAAGCCCTCAAATCCAGAAACTCCAATCTCTACAAAAGGGCCTCAGAAAGGCCATAAAAAAAGGAAAAACAGACTACAAAATAATTGGGGGCTCTGGCTCCGACACAGACCCCACCCTACCAGATGAGCTTTGAGAAGGCGAACACGGCACAAACCAACAAACTGACCACCCAACCAGAGGAACGCATACTACAACTGTTGGAGCATGAGGTCCGCAGAGCCTTGAAGGCAGGGAAGGCAGCTGGCCCAGACGGAATTTCCCCCCCGTTGGTGCAAGGACAAGAGCTCATCGTAAGACTAAGGAGCTCAATCGTGGACTTCAGTAGACATCAGGGCAACCATTCTACCATCAGCCTGGATGGGATACCAGTGGAGGTCGTCAACTGCTTCTGGCTCCTAGGACTCCAGATCTCCGATGACCTAAGGTGGACCTACAACACGGAGGTCATGCTCAAGAAGGCCCACCGGCGCCCCGGCCCCCTTTGGTGCCTCAGGAAATGTGGCAAGAGCACGCAATGGCTTGTGAACTTCTACCGAGGCACCGTAGAGAGAGCGTACTGACGAGCTGTGTCACCATTGTGGTGGTATGGCAACACCACCACTCGGGATGAGAAAGCCACCCAGAGGGTCGTGAGGATGGCAGAAAAGATCATTGGGTGTTCACTGCCGTCCATCGAGGAGATCCATGAGTCCAGGTGTCGGAACAAAGCCATATCTCCATCATCCAGGACCACAACCATCCAGGACCACAACCACCCGGGACGTGTCTAGTTTTTTACCAACCCATTTCCAGTTCCGCGTTCGCGTTCTGCGATCTGATTGGCCACTGACGTTTCTGGTCGTGTGACATGTGCGGCCAATCGTGTGACGCCTGTTTCTTTCACCGGTTAAGCTTAGGCACTCTTTCGAAGTTGGTTAAGGTTAGAGTTTGTCTTAGAGCAGGGCGATAGAACACCAGCCCTGATTCCAAACTCTAACCTTAACCTACTTCGAAAGAGTCGCCTAAGCTTAACCAGTGATAAACTAGGCGTTAGGTAGTTTGCTGCTGGTCGAGGTGGAAATGGGCACGTCACATGACCAGAAACGTCAGTGGCCAATCAGATCGCACCAGAAACATCAGTGGCCAATCAGATCGCAGATCGTTGGTAAAAAACTAGATGCACCCGGGACACCAGCTGTTCTCCCCCCTGCGATCCGGTGGCCAGTAACCGCAGCAAACAAACAAACAAACACAAACCGGTACAAGAACAGTTTCTACTCACAGTACGCCTGGTAAACAGTTAATCCGCTCATTGACAAATGCTGCTACAATGCTCAGCCACTTTACTGCACCCTGCTCGTGCATCAATATAATGTGCAATTATCTTTAACTTGTCTAATGTGTACTTCTTTTTATTCACTCATACTTATTCATACTTAGGTTATTGCACATACCGCAGATACAGTTTATTGTATATAAATACCTGCTTTTCTATTCTGTTAATTGTTGCTTTTTCTTCCTTTCTGCTGTGGAGCAAACAGAGAGTAATAATCCCATTGTACTTGTTGCATTATGAAAAATAAAACTGTATTTGAATCTAATAGTGTAATAGTGTGTAATAGTGTACTAGTTTAGTAGTGTAATAGGGTCATAGTGTAATAGTGGCATAGTGTATCAGTGTAATAGTGTCATAGTGTAAAAGTGCTTTCCCACAGACAGTGTGTTTGGATACGGAATTATAATCAATGGTAATAGATAGCGTCTGCATTTATCAAATATTGTAGCATGTTTGTTTGTGAGAGAGAGTTCCAATATCCAACAACTGTACAGAGATGACACGAATGATGGGGGGATCACAGGTGGTGATGGGGGGCTGGTTGGCCATCACTGAGTGGACTGTGGGCCTCCAGGCTGGTTGCTATAAACACAGTCTTTGAATGAGAACATTTGTGGTGGAAAGGTTACTGGCAGCAAACAATGGGCTGGCAACGGCCCCGGCTTTGTTAGCGGAATTGGGCTTGTGTGCTGACTGCTGAGTGCTACTCGCCAATAAAACATCATCCCACATCCCACGCACTGGTGGTACCAGTTTGTTCTGTCCCCAATTGTGTGTATTGAGCCGTACTGTATTGTACCCATTCTGCAATCTGTTTTTTTTTTGTTTTTTTTTTTATCCACTTTTTCTCCCATTTTCTATATCTTCTCCCATCCCAATTTCGTATCATCCAATTCAACCCTCCCCTGTCACGAACGCTGTTTCTTGCCTCCCACAAGCCGGCTGCAATGTGGACTAAGTCATACATAGCACAAGTCCCCTCCGGTACTTGAGGTAAAAGCAGTCGCATCTTTTCACCTGCGCAGCTCGATCTCTCAGTGGCGAGGAGTAACGCGTGGGAGGCTCACGCTGCCCCCGACACTTCCTGATTCTACTGCGCAGGCGCACCAACCGACCTGTAGGAGTCGCTGTCCACAACGCCCGATCCCCACCCATCAGTTTCCCACCCCCTAATACGGCCAATGTGTATTAGTATGAACGACCAGCTAAACTGAAAGCAATGTGGAGCACTGGGCTCGAACAGGCAAGCCCAGCGTCTCCGTCATTCGTGGCGAGCGCCTTGCCCACTACGCCACGTAGCCGCCCTCCCATTCTGCAATCTGTTAAATAAAGTTTTCATTCATTCATTCATTCACAGTGTTGGGCAAGTTACTCAGGAAGTGTACTTAGTTACTTATTACTCCTTTAAAAAGTAATCAAATTATTTGTATCAAAGTAGTTATATTTACGTTACTCGTTACTTTCGCTTAACCCCCCCCCCCCCCCCAGAAAAGTAATGTACAACATGTTTAGCTACTGTTATCTGTCCAGATGTTAGCTGTGGTGGAAGCGGGTCTACCTACTGTAAGTGTGGCCTTCAAATTAGCTTCCATCATAAAACCTGGCCCACCTGTATTATAAAAAAGGTTTTCTTTTCAGCAAATCTCTTATCAATTTGTTTCGAGTGGCATTGTGCTGCACGCTAGTGGTCAGAGCATGACTATTGCAGCTTTAAATGACTTTAAATGACATCTCTAGTTGGATTAATACAACCTTTTCATTTCCCGGATCGGAAGTGACTTGAACCCAATGCACTAAAAAGGTTCTTTGTACTTCTTTGTACGATGAGGATCAAAAGAAAATGTCCTACCATAAGAAATGATGGTACGCTTGTGTGTATGTACTTGGGAAAAAAAAAAAAAAAAAATGTATTTTCAAAATGTAAGTAGGTCTATCCAAGGTCTTGGGTGAAAGTGTCAGCTTTGACATATTGTGCATGTCTTGAAGCCGTGACCCTTCCTCTGCCCCCTCATCCTGTGCATAATTGAAGCACCTGCTCTCTCTCTCTGTATAACCACCTTTCTGAGGGCGGAGAGAAGGAAGACGTGGATCTTTGTGGATCTTTGGCATCTGAAGGAAATTACCTGGCGACAAGCGCGGATGCAGGCTCCTGGGCACAATGTTGCCCTGAGCATGCGCCCCCCCCCCCCCCCCCCTCCCCCCTCCCCCCCCACACACACACACACACGCATACACACACAAACACACACACACACACACACACACACACACACACACACACACACACACACACACACACACACACACACACACACACACACACACACACACACACACACACACACACACAAAGACACACACACACACACACACACACACACACACACACACACAAACACACACACACACACAAAGACACACACACACACACAAAGAGTCGAGAGTGCTATAATCCAGACTGTACAGGTAAAAAAAAAAAAAAAAAAAAAAAGACCATCCTCCACCGCACAGCCTTTTTACTTTTATTATTTATTAAAAAAAGAATATTATAATACTTTTTTTTTTTTTACTAAAAAGGCTAATCCAGCCCTTAGAGACACACACGCACGCACGCACGCACGCGCACACACACACACACACACACACACACACACACACACACACACACAGAGACACACACACAGACACACAAAAACACACACACAAAGAGTAAGACACACACCTTTGAATATTTCACTTAGGTCCCCCATACAATTACAAACAGGTAAAGAGACATACACATTGTAAAATACACACACATTCAGACACCTGTCACTTACAGTTTGTGCTCAACTGACAAGCAGGTTGAAGCGAGCGGTGTATTCAGGCTGACGGCACCATGACATCCAGCAGAGCTGCTCCAAGGGTACAGAGTACAGACAGTCTCCACCACGCCGTGGCAGACACTGAACAATACCCCGCTAAACCGTTTGGCCCCCTATCCCGGGCGAGACCGGCCGTCTGAAACGTGGACTCGAGATGCACCGATACCGCTGTGCCTACTGCCGATACCGCTGTCCCTACTGCCGATACCGCTGTCTCTACTGCCGATACTGCCGATACCGCTGTCCCTACTGCCGATACCGCTGTCTCTACTGCCGATACTGCCGATACCGCTCTCCCTACTGCCGATACTGCCGATACCGCTCTCCCTACTGCCGATACCGCTGTCCCTACTGCCGATACCGCTGTCCCTACCGCCGATACCGCTGTCCCTACTGCCGATACCGCTCTCTCTACCGCCGATACCGCTGTCCCTACTGCCGATACCGCTGTCCCTACTGCCGATACCGCTGTCCCTACTGCCGATACCGCTGTCCCTACTGCCGATACCGCTCTCCCTACTGCCGATACCGCTCTCCCTACTGCCGATGCCGATACCGCTCTCCCTACTACCGATACCGCTCTCCCTACTGCCGATACCGTTTTCCCTACTGCCGATACCGCTCTCCCTACTACCGATACCGCTCTCCCTACCGCCGATACCGCTCTCCCTACCGCCGATACCGCTTTCCCTACTGCCGATACCGCTCTCCCTACTGCTGATACCGCTCTCCCTACTGCCGATACCGCTCTCCCTACTGCCGATACCTTTGTCCCTACTGCTGATACCGCTCTCCCTACTGCTGATACCGCTCTCCCTACTGCCGATACCGCTCTCCCTACTGCCGATACCGCTCTCCCTACTGCCGATACCGCTCTCCCTATACTGCCGATACCGCTCTCCCTACTACCGATACCGCTCTCCCTACTGCCGATACCGCTCTCCCTACTGCCGATACCGCTCTCCCTACTACCGATACCGCTCTCCCTACTGCCGATACCGTTTTCCCTCCTACCGATACCGCTCTCCCTACTGCCGATACTGCTCTCCCTACTGCCGATACCTCTTTCCCTACTGCCGATACCGCTCTCCCTACTGCTGATACCTCTTTCCCTACTGCCGATACCGCTGTCCCTACTGCCGATACCGCTCTCCCTACTGCCGATACCGCTCTCCCTACTGCCGATACCGCTGTCCCTACTGCTGATACCGCTCTCCCTACTGCCGATACCGCTCTCCCTACTGCCGATACCGCTCTCCCTACTACCGATACCGCTGCCGATACAGCCTGTGTTAACAGGTTAGAGCAGCCACACAGCCCATGTTAACAGGTTAGAGCAGCCACACAGCCCATGTTAACAGGTTAGAGCAGCCACACAGCCCATGTTAACAGGTTAGAGCAGCCACACAGCCCATGTTAACAGGTTAGAGCAGCCACACAGCCCGTGTTAACAGGTTAGAGCAGCTACACAGCCCATGTTAACAGGTTAGAGCAGCTACACAGCCCATGTTAACAGGTTAGAGCAGCCACACAGCCCATGTTAACAGGTTAGAGCAGCCACACAGCCCATGTTAACAGGTTAGAGCAGCTACACAGCCCGTGTTAACATGTTAGAGCAGCTACACAGCCTGTGTTAACAGGTTAGAGCAGCCACACAGCCCGTGTTAACAGGTTAGAGCAGCCACACAGCCCGTGTTAACTGGTTAGAGCAGCCACACAGCCCGTGTTAACAGGTTAGAGCAGCTACACAGCCTGTGTTAACAGGTTAGAGCAGCTACACAGCCTGTGTTAACATGTTAGAGCAGCTACACAGCCTGTGTTAACATGTTAGAGCAGCTACACAGCCCGTGTTAACAGGTTAGAGCAGCTACACAGCCCATGTTAACAGGTTAGAGCAGCCACACAGCCTGTGTTAACAGGTTAGAGCAGCTACACAGCCTGTGTTAACATGTTAGAGCAGCTACACAGCCCATGTTAACAGGTTAGAGCAGCTACACAGCCCGTGTTAACAGGTTAGAGCAGCCACACAGCCTGTGTTAACAGGTTAGAGCAGCTACACAGCCCATGTTAACAGGTTAGAGCAGCTACACAGCCTGTGTTAACAGCTCAGAGCAGCCACACAGCCCGTGTTAACATGTTAGAGCAGCTACACAGCCCATGTTAACAGGTTAGAGCAGCTACACAGCCCGTGTTAACAGGTTAGAGCAGCCACAGAGTCCCGTATGAGCAGAACAGCCTTGCATTGCGGCAGCAGCCCGTCATCCTATAGATTCCGCACAGAGCCTATTTCCTAGTGTGGTAGACACGAGGTACTTGAAAGTAGACCGTGAAAATGCTCTGTTGACGATGCAAGCTGCCGCAGTTCAGTGACGCAGCCGTCAAGCCTGCAGTGTGGATCAGGCATAAGTCACCGCTAAATTAATGACTCTGAACAATGTTTATTTCATAAAAAAAACATACACAAAAAGAAAATAATCATTTTTGTATACGGATAATGTTGTAAAATTGGGTACATTACAGTACCTCATCTCACAATGCATTATGGGCCTAGACAGACTTCACTGATTGCCTCGATAATTATAGTTGTCAGCAATAATGAGCAACAACTAGACACCCCGTCTGTTGCACAGAACATCCAACAGATTTCCTAAATCAAATCTTTTCTTCTTTCTTTTCTTTTTACTTATCCATTACTGTAGTTATCTGTCCCCTGGTTCCATCTCCACCATGGCACTGCAGAGTGCCAAAGACCAGTCTTATCAGCTTATCAATGTGCAATCTTTTTTTTTTTTATTAATTTTACTCCGAAACACATCTTCTCACCGTGGAGACACTGACTCACTGTGTGTGTACTGGGAGTGAGTTTCATGGGACAGCAAACTGTCCTGGTGATGATTTGGAGGGAAAACAAGGACACTGACATTCATCATGACGTTGATCTCACACAAAGTGCCGTACCCGTGAGCCGCCACTAGGGGCAGAGTGGGGGATTACTGAGTGAGTGACAAGTGGAATGAATGAGTGACAGTGAATTAGTGGCATTGCAGGTCTACGAGGTGTTTTGCATTGAAAAAGCGACTGATTCTGTCCGATTCTGCTAAGAAATGTGGCTCCTTTGCATGAGCAAGTACTAGGAGTGGACAGTGTGATTGAGAGACATTTAGATATTTCAGTCACGATAGCTTTCAAACCCATCGCTCAGTCATCAAGCACATTTAATTCGTGACCGTCCTGTGTAAATGTTTAAATGTTGAGCGATTTGCAGTGTCAAATTTCCCACGGGATAATAAAAGTATTTCTATTCTATTCTATTCTATTCTATTATATTCTAGTCTATTTCGTTGGCTCACTGATTTGATCTTCCTCTGATAGGCCTTGCCATATTTTTGCTTTGGTTATTGAATAACTTGATTTTCAGACTGATAGATAATTGTCACCCACCATCAGAGTATATCGCTGTGTGTTTCTTTGTTCGTTAGTTTGTCACACTGGAACACTTTGTGCCACTATAGGCCTAGGGACACGTTGCAGAGTGTCCACTGGTCTAGGATCAGCTTTCCTAACCTAGAACCATTAGTGTGTAGGGAAGATAACTGACCCCGGACAACGTTTATACCATATTGTGCCATATTATACTGCTAATAGTAGTAAAGTACGAATACCGGCATTCGTTGTGTTTGTCTGTCTATATCTGTTTATCTGTCAATTTGCTTGACAAGCATGATGATGATGTGTCCGTCTCTGCCAGATTCTTATCCATTTTGATGGACAGAAAGGTTTGGAGAGGATGAACATTTTTGGAACTGATGGATACATCGCCGTCTGTCGGCTCGGTTATAATTTAACGGCATGACTAACGGCATGTGTCGGCGCAGCCAGTTGTGGAATGTGAAAGTTGTTGGTTAACGTTATAACTTCTTGTCGTGCCAGACAAGAGATTTTAAACTAAAGCAAAGTCATTGATATCATAGGTATCTTGAGATTGCAAGGAATCGTCTTATCCCAAACATGACACTAGCTTAATGGGGAAAAATGGATAAATATCGCTCCAAAGTAGCAGTGTATTCACCGGGACACCTCCAATCCCTAGAGTGCAATAATAAGATGACCAGCCTTAGTAGCTACAGGTGAATAACAGGGGAACAAACTGGGGAATACACAAGGGTACACTGTATGCATGTTACCAGGAAAGGAACTCGCTCTACAGTTGAAGAAACGTGAGTAGATTATCACCTTAATCACTGACACGCAGAAATAAAGGAGAAGTTGAAGATGGTTAATTGTCTGTACTGAGGTGATACGGGGGCAGCCTTTGTGTTGTTAATATCGTATGAAAGCCTCATCCGTTGTGTTCAGTGGAAACGGTTTTTCCTGCTAGTCAGAGTCGCTGTGCACGGACCATTCTGGCGCCATACCATACTTGGTCATTTACTGTACATTGGAGGGGGTTGGGTTAGGACATTTGCAGCGGCCAGTTTCGAATTGCAGTCTCCCGTAGGTGTTCTTTGAGAGTGGTTTTGAAAGTGGGTAGTGATTCACATTCCTTTACAGCTGTGGGTAGGGCGTTCCACATTGATGTGGCATAATTGCGAAACGTGTTTAGTCCCTTGTTTGAGCCGAATCTGGGTTTAACATGATTTGTGGAGCTCCCGCTGATCGTGGTATTCACTGACCTTTGGGAAGTATTTTGACATGTACATGGGTACCTTGGTCGTGTAGTGTATCTTGTAGACCAGGCCCATTGCAAGTTGCTGTACTCTGTCGTCTACTCTAAGCCATCCTAGTTTGTCAAAGTGGGCAGGGGTGAGGTGGGTTCTAGGAGTAAGGTCAAGCAGTAGTCTGACCAGTTTGTTTCGAGATGTTTGTAATTTTGTTTTTAGCGCCTTTGAGGTGCTTTGGTACCATGAGGTGCAAGCATAGTCGTAGTACCCTTGAATGAGTGCTCCTGCCAGAGTCTTCAGGGTGTTCTTGTTTACCAGAGAGGAGATCCGGTACAAGAATCGAGTTCGTTGGTTGACTTTTTTTATTACATTGGATGCCATTTTGTCACAGGAAAGATTAGCCTCTAGGATGGAACCCAGGTAGGTAATTTCATCGTTCCTTGTGACAATATTGTCACCCACTGTAACTGAGAAGCCGTCGGTCTTGCTGAGTTTGTTATTTGAACCGAAGAGAATGGACTCTGTTTTGCCCATGTGTAATGATAGTTTGTTATCAGCGAGCCATATGCAGATTTTGCTTAGTTCCAAGCTGAGGGTTTTTTCAACCTGTGACTTGTTTGTGTCAGAGACCAGCAGGGCTGAGTCGTACATGTCATTTGCATAAATTAGGAACAGTAGCGGTCCTAGTATGCTTCCTTGTGGAACACCACAGCTCACTAGGAGGGGGGGGGATAGGGTACCGTTTACCTCCACCATCTGTTCCCTCCCCTCAAGGTAGGATTGCATCCAGCTCACTGATAGACTATCAAAACGAATTGCTTTTAGCTTGTCAATCAGAATGGAGTGATTGACAGTGTCGAAGGCCTTTTGTAGGTCCAGCATGACCATGCCGCAGTATTTGCCCGCATCCACCTCTTGTTTGATGTGGTCGTTCAAATAGAGAAGGCATGTGTCAGTGGAGTGGGATGTTCTGAAGCCAGATTGGAATTCGTAGATAATAATTTGCAGTCACTGCTCATTTCCTGCTCAATAGAAACAAATATTCAAGATAATAATAATAATAATAATAATAATAATAATAATAATAATAATAATAATAATAATAATAATAATAATAATAATAATAATAATAATAATAATAATTATTATTATTATTATTATTATTATTATTATTATTATTATTATTATTATTATTATTATTATTATTATTATTATTATTATTATTATTATTATTATTATTATTATTATTATTATTATTATTATTATTATTATTATTATTATTATTATTATTATTATAATAATAATAATAATAATACATTTAATAATTTGTAATGCACTTTACATTTGGAACTAAATATCAAAGTGCTACAGGGTAATTATATAGGCAATTATAAAAACAAGGCATAAAAACATACAAAAAAGGGATACAAAACACAAAGGCATGTATAAAAGGTTAAAACGAAGAAAAAACTTTGGTGAAGAGGTACGTTTTTAGTTCTCTTTTAAAAGAGTCAGTGGTCTGTGGTGCTGTGGTGCTCTCAGGTAGTCAGGGAGGGCATTGCACAGGCGAGGAGCAGCCGAGCAGAAGGCCCCATGGTGCGGAGCTTGGTCCTGTGGGGACGGAGGCGATTGGTGTTGGCAGAGCGAAGGTTACGAGTGGAGGGTTCTGGGGTTAGGAGATCTTTGAGGTAGGGGCAGTGATGTACCTGAACGCGTTGTTCATGAACGCGTTCGTATTTTGGGGGCGAACGTGAACTGAACGTACTGTATTTCCGCTAGATTAACGTAATTGAGAACATGTTCATTCTCAGCGCTGTATAACGGCGTTCAAAAGTGCGTTCATTCTCAGCACTGTATTATAACGGCGTTCAAAAGTGTGCCAGATTTCATATGCCTTTCAGCCGAAAAACCCAGTTAAAAACACACCGTAAACAGGCTGCAAAATAATATATAATATAGTATAGCAGCAGCACTCGCTCAGAGTCAGACTGTACGGCGTCGGCGTATGAGCATTTAAAAGAGTTTTAGTTAAAGTCAGTAAATGTTTTGCACTTTGAATATTGAACTTTGAGGTACAACCTTAGTTTCATACCTCAGCCTGGTTCCTACCTCGTGTTGTGTTAGTACAGAGTTATGTCGGCACATGTTTATATGTTATCTGTTTGCACAATGACTACTTTCACTTTTGGTACTTTAAGTATATTTAGATTATTATACTTAATAAAGACCATTCAAGCAGCACGTTTTTCCTCATGTTTTTTTAAATATACCGTAGAGATGAAAGCATCAGGCTTGAGCTTGATTGTGTATTCCTTTTGCAACAGACCCAACCCCTCACAGAGCTTTGGGTAGCTCTCCTTCACTGTGTCTAAGCTTATGCTATCTACTCTAGCTACCAGATTAAGCTTGACAGAGGCTGGTCTACTCAGCAGGGATGTATGGAGGTTCTTGACTATGTAAACATCCTCAGTTACGGTCCTTTCTCCATAGCACAACACTTCCCTCACAGCTCCCTTCACCTCTGGCGCCCATCCAGGCCCAAACAGTGGCTTACATGGACTGATCAGCTTGTTCTGAGCCTGACTGAACTAGCTTTTCATACACCTGCTCTGGCATGACTGTAACATCTGCCCCTGTGTCGATTTTAAATCTGACCTTGGAGTCTCTGATGCCGATGTCTACAGTCCATGGGTCATCTCCTGCCTCCACACTACCTAAAAATATGCTACTACTGTCCTCTGTGACAGCGTTCACACCACTGGCTGATTTGCATACTTTAGCATAATGGCCCATTTTACCACAGTTGTGACACACTACATTTTTTGCAGCACACTGTGATATTGGATGAGAATGTTTACCACATCTGTAACAACACTTATGATACTCTCCTTTAGGAGGCCATTGCCTTGGTTTAGCCTGGGCATGTGGCTGTCCTTTGTTTATAGCCCAGGGTTTTCCCTTGCTAGCATGCACTGCATCCACATCAATCTTGGTACTACTAGTCATCTCAGTCCTTAGGTCAGTCTGTTGTCTTTTAATCTCTTCAGACTGCCTCGCCTGTCATGGTTTTTGCCTTATTTCACCTTTCTGTGAGGGACAGCTGTCTATTTTTGCTTTATTTCACCTCTCTGTGAGGAATAGCTGTCAATCCCTGTTCCCTGTGGTTCATTGCCTCATGGGTCGGCAGGTGTGTGGGCTTGATTGCACCTGATGCAGTGCAGCTGTGCCTATGGCCATGTGGAGTCTATTTAAAGGGGAACTCCACTTTTTTTGGAAATTAGCTTATTTAACATATTCCCTGGAGTTAGACAAGAAGATGCATACCGTTTTTGTCTCTGTGCGTGCATTTTAGCTTTGGGAATAGACGCTCCGTTAGCATAGCTTAGCTTCATCACTGGAAGTGAGGCAGGACAGTAGCCTTACAGTGCCTTACAGTGTATTGCAAGGTCTGACATTGACCAAACTTGATATGCATGACCTCAAAAGTTAGGGGGCTAATAACCCTTGCCATAATTTCAGTGCGCCCCCTAACTTTTGATTGCAAGGTCTGACATTGACCCCCTTTTCAGGAGTTGACCTAGAGCCCACCAAGGTCATGCATATCAAGTTTGGTCAATGTCAGACCTTGCAATACACTGTAAGGCACTGTAAGGCTACTGTCCTGCCTCACTTCCAGTGATGAAGCTAAGCTATGCTAACGGAGCGTCTATTCCCAAAGCTAAAATGCACGCACAGAGACAAACAAGGTATGCATCTTCTTGTCTAACTCCAGGGAAGATGTTAAATAAGCTAATTTCCAAAAAAAGTGGAGTTCCCCTTTAAGTTTGGAGATCGCAGTGTCAACTGCTTTTTCATTTTCCTAGTGTTGGCTGTCCTTTTGGTCACGCTCATTATATTGAAGTGTAGTCTGATCTCTGATTCAGAATTGAGCCTTATGGTAGTCATTCTTATTTTAGGCTACTCACGTGATTCTACACATAAACTCCCTTAGTGGAGGTTTATTGTTTTACTTTTTCCAATATAAACTCCTTTATTAGGAGGTGTCCTTGTGGCTTATTTACTTTTATACTATACCTCTTTATTGAGAGTAGTCCTGTTTTTTGGGACTTGATTTATTTTCTTAATTACTCACTTTGAGATTTCCACCTGTAAAGGTTGTTTTCTGTTGTTTAATTTTTCCCCTCTCCTAAAATATCTGCGTAAGCTCACATCGCCAGGGTTAAATCTTTGTCTAACTGGATCTTCTCTGATAGCCCTGTGTCTCTGAGACCAACTACCAATCTGTCCCGTAACAGTTCATTGTGCAGCCTCCCGTACTCACAGTTTTCACATAAAGCATACAGCGCTGTAATGAGTCCACAGTTTCTGACGCTTGCTGCATCCTTTTGTTGAACCTGGCCCTCTCATAGATAACGTTCTTTTTGGAATAAACCAAAGCGTGTTTACCTGGTTAGCTTCGGGTGAGTTGTTCAGGTTGCTAGCTAGTCTGAAACGTTCAAACCTCCTGCTCTGTTTTTTCCACTCCTGTGGTTTGGAAAAGTCAAAAGGTTCTGGAGGGTTTATAGTGAAAGTCGCGGACGGAAGAACTACCGCATTTTGCGCAGGTAATGGAGCCGCTGCTTGTGCTTGAACGCCCATTCTTCTCCTGCCGCGTCGTCTCCTTGGCATTAGCCAGTTGCTAGTTCCTTTAGCTTCAAACAATCACTACGAAATCCCCCGCCGAACTTGGCTCAAAGTAGGTCCACTTCTGACACCATGTCGTGTAATGTGTTCTTTTTTATCTACTTTTTCTCCCCCTTTTTCTGTATTTTTCTCCCATCCCAATTTTGTCATTATGCCAATTCCCTTCCCTCCCTTCCTGGTTGTTGCGCGCATTTGCCCCCCACTTGCTGGTCTAGGGAGGGTTGATAGATACTATCACATGTCCCCTTCGATACATGTGGAGTCAGCCAGCCATCTACTTTATGTGATATATTAGCCTTCTTGAATCAATTTGAAAAGGCCTCGACTGATGACACATGAAAGTCGCATCACACAGTGACTTTTTCAAACCTGCCAAATACAATGAGGAATTACTAGAGTAATTATTTGACACATGTTTTCATAAGATACTACGTGCCTACTGTAGGGTATATTGACCTCCCTGTAGGGATTGCTTTCTGAACACAACAACATCTGTAAAACACTCATTTTCCGTGGGATTGTTATAAACGCTGGACCTGTACTGTAGATAAGACTTCAGGCTATGGAACCGTTATGTTTTCCAGCTCCTACCTCTCAGCTGGAACTCAAAAACAGGCATCTGGCAACAAATTTTTTAAACTTTTATTTCAGTGTGTTCAAACCTCTAACCCTATTACATTAGCACTCAGAGTGATTCTTCTCCTGTTGTGGAAGAAAGTTCAGAATGTTTCCTTTCAAAAGAGACCAGACTCATGCATAAGTGGTTCAGGTAATAAATCGCAAATTACTTTGGGTATGCAAAGTAATACAGCGTTTTATGCTAAATGTGCCCTCAGCATAAGGGGTTAAAGGATAAACCTTGTCATATGAGACAAAAACTGAGCGATGAAATGCAATATATTGTAAGATGGAATCGTAATACCAAAGATAAAGGCTCCCTTACCTCGCGAGGCACACCGGTCCACATTCACCTTAGATCTACCGGCGGCGATAAGCAAGTTCACGGCTACGATGTGGCGAAGGCGAAGCCAAGATGGAGCACAGCCTCTACTGCCCCGCAGCCGCAGCCATCAATCTTAAAGAGCGTCCGACACACTTCTGACTCCCCACAAGCAGCGGAGGACTTCTACCAGGCCAAGATATCTCAGAGACAGCGATTCCTCATACTGTTTCTTTTTTTTTCTGTCTTTTGTTCTTTTTTACTGCCACCAGAGACACAGTGTGTAAACCGAGACAAACAGTGGCTACTGTAGGTTACCAGGTTACTGGTGGCCGATGGGCAGGCCTCTTTGTTCATTAAATCATCTTTCCCTTCACCGTGCCCATGTTGGACAATACAATTATGACCGCAGATACCACAATGTTTGATGATGCTGCCTACCACCAGGAGAGCAACGGGACTGCAATTCTTTCATCAATCAAAGCTGGTGGCCCTGCAAGAAGCTATAGACTACCTTACCGGTTTTCCTGTCTGAATCTAGGCTTCAGATATCATCGTTCGATGATATTGCCGACCACTGAGGAGAACAATGAGAAGGCAATTTTGTTCTCACTAATCAACTCTGATTGCCCTGCGGCATGTTATGGACTAACTTACTGGCTAACGTCTGTTTTATTCATATCGAGGTCCTTTTGGAAAGGTGTTACCAAGGCAACATTCTGGAGGCACAATTAGAGAGTGATTGTGGGTGTGTTTTCCTGTTCCCGTCTGGGACTTTACCTCTTAGCCTGCCTGGCTCTCTCTCTCTCTCCTCTCTCTCTCTCTCTCTCTCTCTCTCTCTCTCTCTCTCTCTCTCTCTCTCTCTCTCTCTCTTCTCTCTCTCTCTCTCTCTCTCCTCTCTCTCTCTCTCCTCATCTCTCTCTCTCTCTCTCTGTGCTCCTAACATCCTTCCTATGCTTCCTGTCATCCTTCCTATGCTTCCTAACATCCTTCTTAGCTCCTAACATCCTTCTATGCTTCCTACTCCCTCCTTATGCTTCCTGCCATCCTCCATTATGCTTCCTGTCATCCTTCCTATGCTTCCTAACATCCTTCCTATGCTTCCTAACATCCTTCCTATGCTTCCTGTCATTGAAGTGAATTGAAGTGAATGGAATGGCTGGGTCTACAACCATGCATCCGGTGTGCTAGCAGCACTGTGCTTTTGGAAATGTACCCTCCGAAAGGGTGCATTAGTCCTGAATAAGCTGCTCTGTGTGACCGGTCCCTTTTCGGTGTAGTCAAGCCGACAAGTCATTAATACATGTGCCAAATATTCTGCCAAAACCCACAGGATTTGCACAGGATTACCTTTGCAAGGCCAGAACACACACACACACACACACACACACACACACACACACACACACACACACACACACACACACACACACACACACACACACACACACACACACACACACACACACACACACACACACACACACACACACACACACACACACACACACACACACACACACTGGCACTGTGCAGTCTGGGTAGAGTGTGTATGGTTGAAGGAGGGCAGGCAGTGTGATAGAAACTGGAGGCATGTCCACTGTGCATGGGCCTTTTGTGTAGTTGAGTGGGCACTTGAGACAGGTTTTTCTGTTAAATACAAGCTTTTTCTCTGTTGAAATCAGTCTGATGACAAACAGCAGAGTTAAATAGTGTATGCATTAACACAACACTCTAACTTACTGTAGAAGGGTGGATTATCCCTGCTTGTGGGAGTAGTAGTACACAGACACTGGGTAGTAGGATACTATAGTATTGGACCTATATGTACCCCCGTCTTTGGCCCGGAACGTCGTTCTGGAGGGCTTGCAGTTGGAGTGGATGGGGCCCAGGATTTACTAACCTGGGAATTGGTACTCTGGTCTCCCTCGCCTTCCAAGGCGGTCAGCAGTAGCTCCCCACACACCCTCACTCCCTCAGTACCTCCGACAGCCCTCCCACACCCAGTGACTGTCAGTTCAATAGTATTATTGGGCTTCCCTTTAAGCAGTACCCTTCCTTGACCACCTGTATAGACCCTTCAAATGCTATTCTGTAAATGGGGTGTAAGGGTTAAATAATTATGCAGTCACAATATTTACCCAGAGGTTAGAATAGCAAATGGAACTCAAAGAAACAGACACACACAATGATCCCGATTAGGTCTACTTTAGTGAAGCCTGGGCAGGTTATACATTACAACGTTAATATATTAATCCTTAATATATGGCACCGGGTGCTCTTGTTATCAATGTAGGGGAAGCTCTTCCCACCATAGGCACCGAGTGCTCAATACATTAAACCACCCCGCTTGTACTGGGGGAACCCAGGCATAGAATGTAGACACATTGGGAATCAAACAATCAAATAAACAAATAACAAAATAAACCAATAAATGTGGGCCCACGTTACCAAAGAAAACCTAACATAAGCCGGCTTAAATTGTTTGGGGTACCCCTTAGACACTGGTTGTTAGCGTTCACTTCAATGGACGTTGCTGTTGATACACGTGGTACTGTTAGTACTTGCCAAGATGGCGGACCCACTCTTGTCACCGCTCGTCCGGGTGACAAGATGGCGTCGGCGATCCCGCGAGCACAGCCAGCAGGCTGGGCGAACAGCAGGCAGTGGTTAGCTGGCGGAGCTTGCTGTATGGCGTCCTCTGCTGGTGGGAAGAGGCGTCCTCTGCACCGTCTGGGAAACGTCCACCGCTGCTGTTGCTGGCTTGCATACCGCACACAGTAACTACTATAACCCGATAACGTTAGACGTTAGTCTCGTTAGCTCTAGAGAGTCCTTGGGTTCGGTTTCTCTTACTCACACACTATCGCTGATACTTCTAGGATAACCCGTCACTAGCAAGTATGTCTCATCACCCGCCGCTCGCTCCGACGGGGCTCTCCTTCACTGACTTCTTCAACGGGGCTATTCCAAAGCACACGCCCGTTGTGGCTGCGACCGTTCACGGCCAAGTCCAATGCCGAAGAGAGCTTCCTGCTCCCCTCGCCTCCAGGTAATTCCCTCTTCATCGTTGCTTGCTTCTCTCCACTGCTCCACCTGCCACCACTGCCACTCCGCCCCCTGCTGGCAACCTCCACTGGTCCCACACAAGGACCGCTCCAGAAAGGGAAAAAAGGCTCAATGTTATTGCTAGTAATCCATACTGCATCTGGAGAAGAGTAGCACCTCACCTCGTCGTTAGACTGGGAGAGCTATCCAAAGGAACACTGTTAGTCTATCCAAAGGAACACTGTAAATCACACGTTATACACACACAGGGAAAGTAACAGTTAGTTAGCACTACTGAATACTTTGTAGAATATTCAGGCTGCTACATTACCATATTTAGATAATAAAGTACTCAACCTCTACTGTCATTAACTATGAATGAACACAACATTCTAACGTACCATCTTTAGATAATAAAGTGTGAAAACATGCTTCCTCTGAAAACTTAAAACATTAGTTATATGGTTCTTCATCTGAGGCACTGAACTGGCCTTCACATACAATCTGAGGGCACAAAGGGGTTTGTCTTGAAATGTAGATGGATCACCTCCGTCATTTTTTGCTTGTGGGTTTACTTGTTCATATTGACCATTCAAACAAACCAACATAAAGAGTTAGATCTATATATGTAGTTATACAACGGCATGCAAATGTCTCGATTCTGATTGGCTGAAACAGTCAACTTACACGTGGGTATTTTTCATAACCCAGCGCTCTTGGTCCCAGGACCCGCCCACAACCGCATCACTATCAATGCGCGTTCGTGGTTTTAGGAATTAAAGCAAGATGGCGGACAAGCCGGACAGGAAACATTACGAAAGGATAATGGTGATAGGGTCATAAAGACTAAATGAAAAACGATTCTGTCACGGCGAATGTCTTAGTTGCTTAAACAATGTTGGATGATGTAATTGATGGGTCATGAGTCATTGTGGAACAAAATAAAAATCGCGCAAATTGATTGATTGATTGATTAATTGCAAATAAAAAAAAATTAAATATATTTACCTACTTTCTATCGAAGCAGCTGGGAGGTGCGCTGTTTTAAGTGAGCGTGGACTATTGAATTGATTGATTGATTGATTGATTGATTGATTGATTGATTGATTGCTAATTTTATTACTGTACGCCTTGTTTCCAACTGGTTAAGTTTAGGCCCTCTTTCGAAGTTGGTTAAGGTTAGAATTTGTCTTTAGAGCAGGGCGATAGACCACCAGCCCTGATTCCAAACTCGAACCTTAACCAAATTCGAAAGAGGGCCTAAACTTAACCAGTTGGAAACAGCTAATTTTATTACTGTCCGCCTTGTTTCCAACTGGTTAAGTTTAGGCCTTCTTTCAAAGTTGGTTAAGGTTAGAGTTTGTCTTTAGAGCAGGGCGATAGACCACCAGCCCTGATTCCAAACTCTAACCTTAACCAACTTCGAAAGAGGGCCTAAACTTAACCAGTTGGAAACAAGCCGGACAGTAATACAATTTGCAATCAATCAATCAATCAATCAATCAATTCAATAACCCACGCTCACTTAAAACAGCGCACCTCCCAGCTGCTTCTATAGAAAGTAGGTTTACATTTTAGATTTTTTTCCCCCTATAGGCCAAAGAAAACTTTTTTTAATTAGTTTTACCTACTTTCTATAGAAGCATCTAAGAATGAAGTTCTATAGAAAGTAGGTTAAAAACTAAAGAAAAGTTGGATGTGTTAGTTTGCTGGATGTCTAGTTGAAAGACAGTTGGATGTCTTAGTTTGTTGGATATCTTAGTTGAGAGACAGTTGGATGTGTTAGTTTGTTGGATGTCTAGGTGAAAGACAGTTGGATGTGTTAGTTTGTTGGATGTCTTAGTTGAGAGACAGTTGGATGTGTTAGTTTGTTGGATGTCCTACTGAGAACAGTTGGATGCACTTCCGAGCTGCTTCCACATGGAGGCAATTTTTTTTTTTTTTTTTGGGAACTACTTTTTCTGGCGGATGGTTTTTTCAATAAATCTTTAATTAATGTGTGTTTATTGTATAGCAATAAGGTTGGATGAATGTGCCAGTTGTATAAAAGCCATTACACCACGCGCAGTCGTGGGTTGTGACAATTAGACCATCACTCCTGCGCATGATGTAATGCTTAAATGGACACTGTTTGGAACCATTGTATCATACAGTAATTTAGACCAGTCTTTCTCTTGCTCATAAACAGTACCAACATAAACAGCCACAGCATAAAGGTTTTCAGTTGCCTGAGGCTGTTGTATCACAAGCTCAGTCAATCAGCTTGTCAGTCTTGGTCTCAAATGATGGTGATTGTCATCAAATATCAGGCTTTTATCATTAAAGGACAACCGTGGATCATTGGCCTTGCTTTGTAAAAAGTCATCATGAGAACACTTTTGAAAACAGATCAATCTTATTTGGAATAATATGACGTGACAGAGACAAACTCACTAAACTAGAAGTCGGAGCATGTACTGGACTGTGATGAAAGTCTACTACAACAGTTTTTAACCCACAGGTCACGTTTCTTTTATTTTCTCTATTATTCTCCAACGGCAGTAGAGGTTAGGTGTAGGACAACTTGTAGCCTACATGTGAAGGAGGGGGGTAAGCGGTCAAAGCGAGAGTGTGTTTCTCTGGCAGGGTTACATTACCTCTCAGACGAGGGGCCGAGTGATTTACTACACAGCCAGGGGCCAGCATCTGTCTTTTTTTCTTTTTTCTCTTCTAATGTACAATTTCACAGTGTTCATTAAAAGGACATAAAACATGGCCGCCGCTTTTGAAACCGTCAGCATATAAAAGCCTGTTTTAATATTGGTTCGAAAGGGAGGCGAATTATCGTCACTCGCCGAGCACACGGACCCCTCAGTCATAAAGGAGGCGTAATTATTTCAAGTATTTTTTATGATATTTTTCTCATACAGAAAAGAGAGACGCCAGTCAAAAGCCTCTGCCAGTTGGCTGCCTTCACGTGGTACAGCTCAGAACATGTCGACATGTCGTCTGGAAATCTATATCCATTAGTCCTGCGCTGAATGAGCTTTTTTTTCTTCTTTCTCTCCTTTTCTCCCTTCTCTCCATCTCTTCCGCTACCCTCCGCGTAATTGCTGACTGTGTCCCCAGAGGGACGGCAGAAAATGGTGCTGAAGGTGTCACGGTGTCTTCGAGGTCACGCGGCAATAATGAGATTGAATATATTGTGGCTGGCCGTATGACAGAGCTATAGAGATACCTCTCTCATGGAGATATGTCCTATTTACCGACACCCGCGTTTGGTCACGGGGGTTAAAGTACATAGATGACAGCCTTTTTTTGTCTCATCCTCCTAACCTTTCTAACCTTGAGAGAGACAGTGGCTCGGGGAGGTAGAGCAGTCGTCTGGTAATCTGGAGGTTCCCAGTTTGATTCCCGCTCCTCCCGGACAGCATGTCGACGAAGTGTCCTTGAGCAAGACACTTTAAAGCTGTAGCCCTATTTTCAGAAATTCCGACTAAAGGTACATGGCCAAGTAAATGGAAGATTGCTCCACTTCTACAAGGTCAATCAGCATGTTCCTGGTATCTAGGGACATCTAGGGACCTGGGGGTATGTATTCCCAGTGTCATAAATAGTGTGTCTATTACTAGGCCTGAGTAAATTGTGATGAAACAAAGGAGAATATAAATTATGATTTTTATTTGCATCTTTGCCGGTGAATAACACCATGAAAACATTGAGGTTCTTTTGATGGTTCTGCTCATTCAGCACATGCAGGATTTGTAGATACAGTAATAAATTAGAATCCATTATAAATTCATATTGTACCTTGAACTTGACCTTATTATGGCAAAATCATACATCTATGGATAGAGGAAAAAGCTCCTCTTTCCAATGGCAGCGTTAAGTCTGGATTTGGTCATTTCCTCTCGGTTTTCCGATAAAAGAGAGATAGAATTAGCATTTTTTTCTCGATAAATTCTTATTTTCTGTCAATCTTAAAAACACCGGTAAACAAAAGTAGTGCTGAAAATATACACTTTGACTGCTGTTTTGATAGAGTTACTCTTGGCTACATTTGAAAAAGAAACACAACATTAATTAATACGGTCTGTATTGATAGATGTATGATTAAAAAAAACAGGGTCTCCTAATTAGGGGCTTAACAGGTTAATAACCCCTAATTGCTTCCGATTCCGTGCAGTTTGGCACCTTGCATCGTTGCCTCTGCCGTGAGTGGATGAATGTGTGAGTGAATGGGTCAAATGTGAGGAACAAATTGTAAAGCGCAATATAAATGCAGTCCATTTACTATTTTGTTTCTCCCTCCCCCTCTTGTAGCCAACGGCCAGTGGAATCCCTGGGGTCCTTGGAGTGGCTGTTCCAAGTCATGTGACGGCGGGTGGCAGAGGCGAATACGACTGTGCCAGGGGGTGGCGGTGACGGGGCAGCAGTGCGACGGCACGGGAGAGGAGGTCCGCAAGTGCAGCGATCAGCGATGCCCAGGTAAGAGACGACTGAAGAGCCTCTTTGTGAGAGTCTAATTATGTCCTAATTCCTTTCCCTTGACCCTACTACCCCTCGTTTTGGAGTGCCCTCGACTGGGTAGTGGCCCTTCAAAACGAAGCTACAACCAACGAGAAGAGGTTGAGATCTTGGCACACCCCTCGTTTTTTTAGTGCAATGTTTTTGGAACAGGTCTGGAGAGAGAAAGCCACACACTTCAGTGCTTTTCCTCAATATCTCTGTGACAGCTGTGTTACCAAACACCACCGGTTCTCCGGACGGGTCTCTCTGGCGTTCTACGACCTCGGCCACGGAGAAAATAAAACCGGGATGAGGAACATTACTGGCGTATTCACCGTGTCTGATGGTTAAACGGACATAACCATTGTGTCCGTCGTCAGAAGATACTTAAAACCATACATTTCTTTCTTGGTTTGGAGATAGTTGTAATCCTCTTTTGAAAGGTGTGAGAAAAAAGCTACGTGCAAAGAGAAACCGGAACCTAAGTCCTTTACGTCCTCCCATTTACCCCTCCGTGTTTCAGCATCTGAATAATAATAATAATAATAATAATAATAATAATAACTGGACTTTGGAGAAGTCTTTATTCGGCATGCAGGCAGACACACATGCGATGGGAACACACACACATGCAGTTAGTTGGGTCGCGGATGCAATTGAGTCTCTGCACTTGACCCATCCCGTCGTCCTTCCCCCCAAGGGCAGCCGGGAGCAGATAGGGGCGTCGGCGTGGGGCCGCGCCCCGGGGACCAATCCAAGTGCTCCTGTCCGTCTTCATCAGGGACGCGACAACGTCAGCGGTCTGTTCTGCATGTTTTTCCATTGGGTTTCTCTTATCGGGGGCGGAATCATTGCGAGCACGAGGAGAACATGCAAACTCCACACAGAAAGGACCGGGAGACACCCCACCTGGGTACCTGGCAACGCGGGAAACCTGGTCCCCAAGCGGGAATCCAACCCTGGACCTTCTAGCTGTGAGGTGATCACTACCACAAAACCCACAACCCACAATCACACTACGCGGCCACACACAAAACATTGGGGTAGTAGGGCCAAGTGGTAGGGTCTGGCTGGGGGGGGGTTGGGTTCAGCCCGTACCATGCAGAACCATCGCGGCGACCATGGAGTGAGCAACGATGATGCAGCACTGGCTAGATAATAGTGTGCAGTAGGGCTGACCCCGATTAGTCGAATAGTCGACTAATCGATCGAAAGGAGCTGTAGTCGACTGCCAACCTCTTAGTCGAATAAAAAATTAAAATTAAAATTATAATTGTATCATTCTTTCCAAAAGCAAAGAGGCCTAGCATCGTGGCTAACGCTAATGGCGCACATACAGTACCAACGAGGCTAACTGCCTAAGAAAACACTGAAAGAGGATTTCACCCATCTAATGAACACACTAGACTAGACAAATATCAAGATGTATCCATCAGTGGATCAATTGCATGCTTTCGCAGAGGACAAGAAGCCTTCAGTCGACTCCTTCAGACATTAAGCATCCCCCACAGCCCAAATGGAATGATAAAAAAAAATTAACTATTTATATATATATAATTATATATATATATATTTGTTTTGCATTTAGGTCAACTATCTGCAAATTTCGGCCAATCAAAGTCGACTATCCAAATCCTTAGTCGGGGACAGCCCTAGTGTGCAGGGAGCGACATGCATTACTGTGGGAGGATTATGGTTTCATAAGACACATGACCGTTGCTAGGGAGGGAAACGGAGAGGACTCTTAAGATCGTCTTTCTTTTTTTAAGTGCATCTAGAGCCCTTTGTCACTCTCTCTCTGTTCTCTTTGGCTTTAATGGATGATTAGTATCTTCACATAAGTGATGGAACCGAGTCACTCATCTCGTCTCCATGGATACGAAACCCGTCGCTATTGATTAATGCAAATAGACCTCCCATCTATCTCTCTCCTCTTGTCTGTGAGGAAATGTCAGTGAAGTGGGATCTGAGACCCAAGTGTGTCATATGTCATACTTACTTCTTAAAGCGACATTGTGTACTTTTCCCTAGTAATTACATTTACATTTAGTCATTTTAGCTGACGCTTTTATCCAAAGCGACTTACAAGTTCTGTACAACAAGTCAGTAGGAGGGGTACACAACTCTGGCAGCTAAGAGTAAGTGAGATTGTTCGTCAAACAGTGTCGAACGTGAGTGCTACAGTCTTGAGCAGTGTCGAGTAGTCGAGTCACCAAAGAAGAGCCTGAGTCGGGTCCGAGTCAAGTCAGCCATTACCCTAGTTCGAGTCAGAGTCCGAGTCCAAGTCATCAAGGTTCACTCCACTCTGGCAGTCAAAGAGCTGACGTACAAATAAAAAAAAAGGTCTACATTAAACATAAATGACACAGCGGTCACCATTTCAAAGGAAATGTATTCACTTTGTGACAAATGATTAGGGCCTATTACAATAAAAGAAATAAAAAAATAAACCGTATTTATCAATAAACAAGTCCGCGTCCGAGTCTGCACCTTCCGAGTCCTAATGCAGTCAATGCTCGAGTCCGAGTCGTCAGTGCTCAAGTCGAGTCACAAGTCCTGAAAATCAGTCCATGACTCGAGTACTACAACACTGGTCTTGAGTGCATATTAGCATAGTAGCCAATAATATAGGCAAGGTAGATTCATTAGTGCATACTAGTGAAATAAAGTACAAAGGTACGTAATTTTTTTGTGTTTCATTTCAGATATTGAATGAAGGTTAAGTGTAAGTGTAATGAAGTTACACGGGACACATTGAGACCACCGGCGCTTCAACACACACCACTCACATTCTCCCTTTAGTAGAGCCTTCTGTTGACTTTTTATCAAATTTTTTGCTCCACACATTTTATGTTCTTTTACCAATTTCTTTTATCAGTTTTATTTATTCTATGTTTCTCTATGTTATTCTATGTTTTAGTCTTGCCTATTTTTATATTCTTTCTTTCCTTTATTCTCGCTAGTTTTTAAGTTATTTTAACTGTAGCGCTTTGAGACTTGCCCCGCAACTGTAAAGCGCATTACAAATAGAATCTATTATTATTATTATTATTATTATTATTATTATTATTATTATTATTATTATTATTATTATTATTATTATTATTATTATTATTATTATTATTATTATTATTATTATTATTATTATTATTATTATTATTAAGGGTGCACCACAGGTCACTTTAAACACACACGAAAAAGGACACTTTAAAGGGGAACTAAATGACCTTTTCCAGTGTTTAGGGTCATTTTCTATCTATGTGGACTTATAGTAATAGGATCTATGTCTCTAATTCTCGATTTGGCGCATTCTTCCAATTCTCATCTCACAATAATGTCCCTCCCTCAAGTGAGTCATCTGAAAATTAGCGTATTCGGGGACGTCAGATGGTGCGCATTTGCATAATAACACCCGCCCCCCTCTAGCTGCCAGCCGAGCGAGAGCGAGAGAACTGTAAACACTGCGTGTCTCCCTCTCCTTCTCCCGTTCGAGGAAGTCCAACACCGCGCTACGTGTTTACACAGTTCTTTTTTTTTCTCTCTCTCTCTCTCTCTCTCTGGGAGACACGCTGAGTTTTTTTTCTCTCTCTCTCTCTCTCTCTCTCTGGGAGACACACTGAGTTTCTCTCTCTCTCTCTCTCTCTCTCTCTCTCTCTCTCTCTCTCTGGGAGACACGCTGAGTTTCTCTCTCTCTCTCTCTCTCTCTCTCTCTCTCTCTCTCTCTCTCTCTCTCTCTCTCTCTCTCTCTCTCTCACTCACTCTGTGGACTGACTATCACTCAAAGTGCTTATGGGCGGAGCCAGGCCATAACAGCCTGAAATCCAGAGGCTGAAAAATGATGGTTTTGAGTACTTGATTAGAAATATAAACCAATGCATTTTTTTGAAAAAAAAACGTACAGATGTCTTCAATAGACTCACAGGAATTGTGTAAAGTTGCCCAAATAGTGCTAGGAATAGTAAAATAGTTCCCCTTTAAGAAAATAACTTGTTGTGATTTTTGTATAGTATAGTTTGTAACAGCAAGTATAGCATAGGGACATAGAAGAAAAACTGCACATTGTATAGGTATGTACATAGGATCCAGTGCCTTTAAGTGATTTATTAACATGTCTATTTACCATGTCTATTCTAGTTATCTTTTTTTATTATTATTACTATTACTATTGTTTTTATTGCACAATCGAAGCGGGCATGGTCAACCACATTTCACTGTATGCCCTGGTATGTATGTGATGAAAAAAAACTCTTGAATCTTGAATGGTGAGAGACAAATCGTTTTTGGATTCTGTTGAGTTGTGATGAATTACACATACAGTATGATGTTTGAGTTGTGACATGAATTACACATTATGATGTTTGAGTTGTGACATGAATTATTATGATGTTTGAGTTGTGACTTGAATTACACATTATGATGTTTGAGTTGTGACATGAATTACATAATGATGTTTGAGTTGTGACATGAATTACACAATATGATGTTTGAGTTGTGACATGAATTACACATTATGATGTTTGAGTTGTGACTTGAATTACACATTATGATGTTTGAGTTGTGACTTGAATTACACATTATGATGTTTGAGTTGTGACTTGAATTACACATTATGATGTTTGAGTTGTGACATGAATTATTATGATGTTTGAGTTGTGACTTGAATTACTCATTATGATGTTTGAGTTGTGACATGAATTACATAATGATGTTTGAGTTGTGACATGAATTACACAATATGATGTTTGAGTTGTGACTTGAATTACACATATGATGTTTGAGTTGTGACTTGAATTACACAATATGATGTTTGAGTTGTGACTTGAATTACATATTATGATGTTTGAGTTGTGACATGAATTACACAATATGATGTTTGAGTTGTGACATGAATTACACATATGATGTTTAAGTTGTGACATGAATTACACATTATGATGTTTGAGTTGTGACATGAATTACACATTATGATGTTTGAGTTGGGACATGAATTACACATTATGATGTTTGAGTTGTGACATAAATTACATAATGATGTTCGAGTTGTGACATGAATTACACATGTTTGTCAATTAAAAAGAAAATGTTGCCCTCAAGAAAGCAAAAAAAAAAAAAAAAAAAATTATTTTATTTTTTCACAAACAAGACAATACAAACATGACAAGACCAAAAATAAAAAAGACAAAGACAAAAACAAAAACAAACAAAAAATTATAATAAGGGGGGTGAGGGGAGGGTTACAGAGTGTTACAAAGGTTCAGTAGTACACAAACGTATTAAAGATAGTGATCTAATAAAGTTCCAGGGACCTTGAAGGCCATCGGACCTATCACTCTCTTGAAGAGATAGAGCAGCCTCTTCCATTGATAGTCCAGTAATTGCTCCCACGATGAGCAGGTTAATTGGCACCTTGCATGGTTGCCTCCGCCGTCGGTGTGGGAACGTGTTAGTGAATGGGTCAAATGTGAGGAACAAATTGTAAAGCGCTTTGGACAAAAGCGCTATATAAATGCACCATTTAGAAAATCTGATTTGGGCCACTTTTGCCTGCAGTGTGAACATAGCCATACATGGTCCAGCAGAGGAGCAGGGACTTCACCTCCATGTACCTCAAGTCCTACTGGGAAGCTCCTCCTTCCATTAGAAGTCCTACATGCATTCAGACAGAGACAAGACTGTCTGGTGAAGACCTTGGGGCGACTTCACAAATAATGGATTGTGGCCGCTAATAGCACCCTTGACTGCGTGTGATTTGCGCCCGCCATGTGCTCTGTGCTCTGGACCTATTCACAAAGATATTGCGTGAATGATATACTAGCGCAAACACACCCATATAAGGTGTGCAATTTGCTCCTGATATGGTAAAATAGTATAAATACTGCCCATGCAACAGTATGTTGCCATGTCCTAGGACAATGGCAGACATAAAACGAAAGCTTTGATGCTCTGATCGCAAATTGGAAGTCCTGACGGATCAATAGCTCTTTGTTTCTATAACAGATAGACATTTCACCATTTGTATTTTGTTTATTTGTAAAAAAAAAATTAATATTTTGCATCCTTTGTTTTTGTCACATCCCAAAATAAATTAGTTTGAGCAGACCTGTGCTGAATCTTTAGGCCGAAGTTAGGCACTGTGTCAGTGCTTAAGTGACCTATAGGATTATTTTTAGAGTGAGAAATTAAGTTGTATTTAATGTTTAGTTAAGCGAATAGAACCCACACTATTAGCATCTCATATACTCCAGAATAAACCTTTCATTGACCGTGTTTCCAGCGTCTACTCCTCATGGACCTGACGAAATGTTATAAATTAAAAGTTTATTCTGGAGCATATGAGTGTGCGGGTTCAATTCTCTTTATTGTGATTATTATTACCTAACCCACCGGAGACGCTGGCCATGACACCCTTTATAAATGTGCTTAGTTACCTCCAACGCTCTGAAGATGTAAATAACTTCACTTTAACGGCGTGTGGCAATTAGCGCCGATCTTTGTGAATTGGAGTGTTTTTGCAATGAGGCTCATTTGCATACAAGGGGACACATTTTCAGCCCATATTACCTCATTTAAATACCGGCAAATAGCACGGACACACAATGATGATGGCAACAAAGTTAGCACGGTATTTCACCCTTTGTGAGTGCTTTGTGAATAGCAAGGTTTGTTTTGGGGCTATTTGCACAGGCATAGCGTCAGAAAAAGCTGCGCAATCCCTTTGTGAATTCGCCCCCTTGTGTCTCCAGTTTTTTCCTTGAATTGAAAGGGGACATGGATCTCTATGTTGTGAGCGTGTTCCATACAACTTGAAAAACAACGAGGTTATTTTTTATAAATTCCTGATACAACAGCACTGCAATCCACTGGATTTCAATGTTTCCTTGAATCAAGTTCAATTCTAAACGTCTCTATCATGAACAAAATTGTTGGATCATGTCAGAAAGGCTTAAGGCGATATTTCACCTTGCTGGGACATTAGCGCTATTAAGCACATATTATTATTATTAGCTATTAAGCACATAGCTTCATATGAATCCCGAGAGCACCACAGACAACAGCTGCCCCAGGAAACCATACCCGGCACCAATGTGGAATTATTATTTAATGTTATTTTGCATTCTACTCACAGCCTGGGAACAATAGCCTGTTTTTTGATAAATGCAAACAAACCTGCTAACTAAAGGAACACGTAACGGAGTGTGAAATAATACATGTTTTGGGGGGATCTGTGTTACTGCTCTTTGTATTGATTTTGAGGTAATGCGGTCATGTAGACTAGATTCTCAAACAATAGTCCAACAAGTGAATGACACTCAGAAGACTGCTTTGGATACAGTTAATTTTACATTTACATTCAGTAATTTAGCTGACGCTTTTATCCAAAGCGGCTTACAAGTTCTGTACGACAAGTCATCAGGAAGGGTACAACTCATTCAGCTGAGTAACAATGTTCATCAAACAGTGACGAAACTTGGGTGCTGCGGTGTTGAGTGCATAGTAGTAGAGACATACAGTATTAGTATAGTAGGTAGTAAATATAGACATGGAAGATTATTTAGTGGAAGAGTGCATGATAGTAGAAGACAGTAAGAGTGTTCCTCTGGGCAGCCATTGGAAATATAGGCATCAAGTTAGTAACGGCTTGAATTTATCTTTTAATTCCACAGCCCCGTACGAGATCTGTCCCGAGGACTACGCAGTATCAATGGTGTGGAGAAGAACGCCTTCGGGAGAGCTGGCCTTCAACAGGTGTCCACCCAATGCCACCGGTAAGAATATGGGCAACTAGCAAATTGTACCCCAATGGCTGACTTATGTGTAGAAGAAGAAGAAGAAGAAGAAGAAGAAGAAGAAGAAGTCTTTATTTGTCATGCAGATTTTAACACACATGGGATGGGCGACCCACACACACATCGCTGAATGAAATGTTCGCTGCACTTCCCATCCCCATTGTCGGGCAGCCGGGAGCAGACAAGTTTATTAGTGTTATTTTTAAAATCTTTTTATTATAAAAAATAAATGTATTTTTACAATTTGAGTACACATGCACTTAATTACAATACTGTACATATTTTTTATATTATTTTTTATAAAACAAAAGTTATCTTTGTGACCCTGAGTGTAGGCTTGACAAACAAATAGTATACTTGTATAACGTAGGTAAGGGATAATGTATAGCTACGAGGTCATTGTCGCAAAATACTTGACCGACACTGCGTTCTAAACGCAGTGAAGGTCAATTATTTTGCGACAATGACCGAGTATAGCTATACATTATCCCGCGTATTACAGGGCTAACTTACTAACAATAGACGTAATTCATTTTATACCATCGACAAGACGAGATCAAATGCAGACGCGGTTGTTCTGTTGCTCTCGTTGGAGGAAATATCACAATGGGCTTGATTACACCTGATGCAGTGCAGCTGTGCATATGGTAAAGCTGAGTATTTTAGGTTTGAATTTCGCAGTGTCAACGTATACATTATCCCGCTTATTACAGGGCTAACTTACCAACAATATAATTCATTTTACACCATCGACAAGACGAGATCAAATGCGTGGTGTACTGTCGAGACCTGCCTCGGACAGGCGCTGCACAGCCGTGCTCCGCAGGCTGTGCATGGTATAACGCTGCGAGAGTCCGGCTGCGAGGCTATCTTTCCCCTAACAGCAGTCATTATTGCGCGTTGCCCATAGCAGCGGTGAATTATCGAGAAATAATTGACCACTGCTAGGGGCAACGGAGCGCTATTGACCAATCACAAGCAAGCATTTTGGCGAATGTTAAAACGCCATGTAATAAGCTTGGATAATACTCCCACAGTCAGCCCCAGTGCTGCTTGGTAACGCATTACTAGTAATAATAATACTTTTCCCACTAACAAGTGGTGTACCATCCAATTACTACTTCCATTTCAGTTATAATATTACAGTTACGCCATCAAAAAATAACTCATTGCTCCATTACTTTGATTTTGTCAAGACCAAATATGACAAGAACGTCATTGTGATCTGTAATCTATCCAAACTCCGCTCAAGCCATAGGTGTTCATTAAAAGAGAATCCAATGTCAAAAGTCGGCACTCTAAAAGTCTGCACTCTAAAAGTCGGCACTCTAAAGTTCGGCACTCTAAAAATCGGCACTCTAAAAATCGGCACTCTAAAAGTCGGCACTCTAAAAGTCTGCACTCTAAAAGTCTGCACTCTAAAAATCAGCACACTAAAAGTTGGCACTCTAAAGGTCGGCACTCTAAAAGCCGGCACTCTAAAAGTTGGCACTCTAAAGGTTGGCACTCTAAAGGTTGGCACTCTAAAAGTCGGCATTCTAAAGGTCAGCACTCTAAAGGTCGGCACTCTAAAAGTCTGCACTCTAAAGGTCGGCACTCTAAAAATCGGCACTCTAAAAATCGGCACTCTAAAAGTCGGCACTCTAAAAGTCTGCACTCTAAAAGTCTGCACTCTAAAAATCAGCACACTAAAAGTTGGCACTCTAAAGGTCGGCACTCTAAAAGCCGGCACTCTAAAAGTTGGCACTCTAAAGGTTGGCACTCTAAAGGTTGGCACTCTAAAAGTCGGCATTCTAAAGGTCAGCACTCTAAAGGTCGGCACTCTAAAAGTCTGCACTCTAAAGGTCGGCACTCTAAAAGTCAGCACTCTAAAAGTCTGCACTCTAAAAGTCGGCACTCTAAAGGTCAGCACTCTAAAGGTCGGCACTCTAAAAGTCTGCACTCTAAAAGTCAGCACTCTAAAAGTCTGCACTCTAAAGGTCGGCACTCTAAAAGTCTGCACTCTAAAAGTCTGCACTCTAAAAGTCGGCACTCTAAAAGTCCACACTCTAAAAGTCGGCACTCTAAAAGTCTGCACTCTAAAGGTTGGCACTCTAAAAGTTGGCACTCTAAAGGTCGGCACTCTAAAAGTCGGCACTCTAAAAGGATGAGAGGGCGCTGATGCTTCTTTACTCAGGTTACTGTATTTACTGTATTTCATGGAGGCAGGTGGAATCCTTGACCCTACTGGGTAGAGTTAAAGTTCAAGAGTAGCTAAAACCATCAGCTTCATCCTTTTTGAGTGAGAGAGGAGCCCGACTTCTCCTCCTTTCCACTTCAAGAAATGCGACCCGGAATCTCTCGAAACACCTGCTACAACAGCACAACAACGAGTTGTTTAAAAAAAAGAAAACTGTCCTTCATCAATTGAAGCCAGCTGTGCTTCTGATGAAGCGTGAAGCGGTCTTGTTACCAAACTTATAATGCTGCAGGGGGGGAAAGCTGCTGGTTTTCACTTAACCGAGCGATCACACCGGAGGCGCTGCGCACCGCGCCTGGGTGCTCCGTTGGAAAACAATGATGTAGCGCTGTCGTCGTGGCAGCCTGCGCGTCTGGTTTGAAAGCCCCTTGAGGTGTTGCTACCCCCTGACGCCATCGTTCACAAATGCACAGATGAAGTAGCCTATGTTGTACAGGATTTTGACAGTAAGAAAGGTAGCAAAGTCATGTAACGAACTAACATAACAAATCACTACTCCCAAAGAGTAACAATAATAATAATAATAACTGGACTTTGAAGAAGTCTTTATTCAGCATGCAGTGACACACACGTGTGATGGGTGGCACACATGCAATTTGTGTTGGGTCACCGATGGGTTTGAGTCTCTGCACTTGGTCCCCGCGCCCCGGGGAGCGGGGACCAATCCAAGTGCTCCTGTCCGTCTTCGTCAGGGACACGACAGCGTTAGCGATCTGTTGTGCATGTTTTTCCATTGGGTTTCTCTTATCGGGGGGGGGGGGGGCCTTGCGAGCACGGGGAGAACATGCAAACTCCACACAGAAAGGCCTGGGAGATACCGCACCTGGTTACTTGGAACAACATGTAAACCTGGTTCCCAAGCGGGAATCGAACCCTGGACCGTCTAGCTGTGAGGCGGCAGTGTTAACCACTACACCACCGTGCCGAGTAATGAGTAAAGTAATGTTATTTTTTTAAATGAGTAACATATAACAAGGAATATTTTTTTTTAGTAACGCACCCAACACCGGTCAGCCCATAGGCCAACAACGGTATAGACACACTTCCTGTTTTGTGTTTGTTTTTTGTTTGTTTGTTTGTTTGTTTGTTTGTTTGTTTGTTTGTTTGTTTGTTTGTTTGTTTGTTTGTTTGTTATGGACCTACTGTATGACCTGACCCTCTTCCTGGCCCCTCGTCTTGTTGGGGTGGATTTGAAGCTGTTCACTGCCCAGGTTGCCTCACTATGGGCTGCCTTGCAATGCAGCGGCAGCTGGGCTCTCCTTGGCCAGCGAGAGACAGCGGGCCACAGGGTCTCCATGCTCCACGTTGCTCTAGAGCAGTGGTTCCCAAAGTGTGGTGCGCGCACCCCTTGTGGTGCGCGAGCGCCCTCTAGGTGGTGCGTGACATGAAAAGGCTAATGGTGGTAAATTTTTTTTTTTTTTTTTTTTACAATAAAATTATAAAAATCTTAGTCAAACCTTTAGTATTATGGATATTAAACATGCTGGCAGAGTACATGCATCCATGTTGTCGTGAACATTTTAATTAAATAAAGAAATTCCCTATCCATAGTCGCTGTGGGAAGAGATAAAATAAAAAATTAAATAAAATAAATTCCCTACCTACTCATGGCCTTGACTGACAACCAACAGGAACCAAACAATATTTTTTTTTATGCCTAATAAATATAACTAATATACATTATTTCAAATGGGGATTTTCACTGTGTACTGTAAATCATGAAATTCAAGAAACGTTTTTAATAAAAAACATACGTTTTAATAATAATAATAAACAATAATGTCTCGGCGTGTCTGACACAGGTGTGCTTCATCTGTGCACGGAGACCAGCAACAATTTTTTCTAACCCATTGGGGTGTGCGTCAGCTAGGTCGGGAGGTGACAGGGGGTGCACGGCCAAAAAAGTTTGGGAACCGCTGCTCTAGAGAACTAGACAGCTTTGTGTTTTAGCCTGTTTTCACATTTGTTTAGTTTTCCTCTAGGGCCTTTTTTGACCAGTATCATACTCACCATAGTTTCCTTTAAAACAAGGACACACAGATTCATGGATGCTCGTATATATACAGTATACTGAACTGGTGCCATGATGCCAGTCTCTCTCCTCCAAATCACCAAAGCCAATAACTCATCAAGGAGAAGCCGCCTATTCTCAGTCCTCCTTGCCCCACAATGGTGGAACGAACCGCCCACCACAGTTAGGACAGCCGAAACCTGTCCAATCTTTCGCCGTCGACTAAAGACGCACTTCTTCAACCATTATCTGAAATGAAAAAAATTGAAGATCTAACCCTAACTAACCTTAATGTCATGCACTTGTCCTAATAAACTAACCTACACTGTAGCACTCAACACTTTGATGAACATTGTTACTCAGCTGATAGAGTTGTGCCCTTCCTGATGACTTGTCGTACAGAACTTGTAAGTCACTTTGGATAAAAGCGTCAGCTAAATGACTAAATGTAAATAGGTGTGCCAGTGTAGCCTAGTTCCCAACAGTCACGAAATACAGTACACTCCAAATACAACTCCAAAACGTTCCTGTAAACATATTGTGACCTGTGTATGTATATATGGTGAATTTTTTTTTTACAATGACGGTAAGCTATAGGCTAACAGAGCGGCTGTTCCCTAAGCCTAATGCATGCACAGAGAAGAAAAGGCTATGTATCTGCTTGTCTAACTCCAGGGTAGATGGCAAATAAGCTAATTTCAGAAAAAGTTGGCATGTTCCTTTAACGTAGCTACAATATAGCAACTCACTGCAGCACCCACTTTACACACTTTAGAACACCTAAACACACTTTACACTTTATATTTATTGGTAAAGGATTTGCACTACAACTCGTACACCTTACTGTAAATTGTACCTAAATTGTACCTCATCCCATTTCTGCTCTGCACTATATAGTATTGTACATTAGTACATTGCATAGTGTATATTGTATGGTAACTCAGTTACTTCTATTCTGCATCGAACATTGTACATATGTCTATACTGAACACTGTGACCTCTATTGTTACTTCTATTTTACATGCTATACTATTTTATTTCATACTTATCTTGTCTAACACAGTCTCTGGAGCGAAACAGTAAGAAGCATTTTGTATAAAAGTATTCTGTACTTCTGTATGACAACTATTAAAGAAACTTGAAACTTGATATAGACGCAGCTCAGAATGTCATGTAAATACTTACAGTAGCGTGCATCTACCCTGGTTTTGGAAAAACATGCTATACCCTATAATCACGACCCAGGAAGTCAGTCAAATGTAATGGTGTTCAACCTAATGGAGCGCTCATACCGTGGTGTGTCGATGTTGTGTGGGAGTAAATGGACTGCAGATGGACTGCATATATGGAAGTGTTATTGGGGTTGATGTCAAGTCAACCTAATGCTTGTGACTCTCATGCTGAGTTCTCACTTGCTTTCTGACAGCAGTGCCTTCATTTCAAATGACAGGATGCATTAGCGCTGTGTTGCCATGGCTACGCGTATGCTAACTTGACTTCTCGCTGTGCTCATAATACATCAAGAACTAAGCCAGATGTTGTGAAAGTGGCTAAATTATTTAATAAAGAAAAAGTTTTTGACGCTAACTGCATGCCCTAATGAAAAAGTGTGGTAGTATGATGACATTGTATGAATAATTTAAGACAGTAAATGTTATGTATCACCATCGTACAACTTTTGTACTTAGCCTGTGTTAAGCCATAAGGTCCCCCAATTGTGGGACCCTGCTTTTCTTTATCATAGATCGATCAATAGAGACTGTATTAGATCCCCAATTATCATATCATGGTATCATTGGAAAGCCACACTCATTGGCTACAACCCTGTCCAAATTTTTTCGAGATCGCCAAATGATTGACGGAGCTAGAGCCCCCGGAGGTCGGGGGTGGTAATGTGTACTTTGGCACATATCAGCATGTAACTCGAGAACCGCTGAATGGATTTTGTCACCTGAAAGGGCAATTGACAGGCAACCAATAGGGCTTTAATTCTATCTATATATATTGTATTAAAAGAAATGCACACCCGAGCCGCTAGAGGTCGGCAAAGTGGCATGTCGTGAATCGTCCTCATTGGATGTTAAGATGTTTTATTTTTTGTAATTTTTTTTAGGTAAGAGTAAATACCATAACCCTATCAAAACAGCAGTCAAAGTGTATATTTTCATTTGTACCGATTTGTAAGATTTACCGAAAATAAGAACTTATCGGAAAAATGCTAATTATATTTCTTTGATCGTAAAACCGTGAGGAAATGACTAAATCCAGATTTAACCCTGCCATTTGAAAAGAGGAGCCTTTTCCCTATCCATAGTTGTATGATTTGGCCATAATAAGGTCAAGGTCAAGTTCAAGGTCAAATATGAATTTATAATTAAAATCGATTATCATTTATTACTGTATCTACAAATCATTCTGTTTAATCATCTTCCCTTTATTCATTTGGTTAGATTTTTGTACACTTTATCGGAATGAGCTCAGTGAGCAAGCTCGGTTCGCGCACAATTGTAACATGGTGTTATTCACCGGCACAGATGCAAAAAAATATCATCATTTATATTCTCCTTTTTTTCCATTACAATTTACTCAAGCCTAGTAACAGACACAATATTTCTGACACTGGGAATACATACCCCCAGGTCCCTAGATGTTCCTAGATAACCAAGAACATGCAAATTGACCTTGCCCTTGTAGAAGTGGAGCAATCTTCCATTTACTTGGGCATGTACCTTTAGGCGAAATGTCTGAAAATAGGGCTACAGGTTAATTTAGTTTACTCCGTTTATTTGATCAGGGACAGTGCATATCAATCAACAGTTATACATTTATAAATGAATATAAATTAAAAACTGTAAATATGCCAACATTAGCAGGGTTGATCGTTTTCAGTTGTAGTCCCTGGGCTAGATGTTTAAGCCTCAAATAACACCATGGTATAATCCAGTTTAAACCATGACACTGATGGCCATATCATGGTATAATCCAGTAAAACCATGATATGGATGGTGGTGATATCATGGTCACTACCATCTTGACCAAATAATTATGGAAATACCATGATACTCTTTCACAAGAGTATAGTGTAGCCTATGTCGAACACCCTCATTTCATTAAAATAGATCACATTCACAAGCGATTTAGATCAACTTTACAACTGCAAGTACATGGGCTGTCCAAAAAATATTCAAACCATATTTATGTGTTTTTTTTCAGTGCAAGGGGTCAATTGGTCTAGTTTTCAACCCTGTGTGCTATTCTTCTGCACGGGCTGTGTAGGGTGTGTGGAAGGCAGGGAGCATGCAGCTGATGCCAGCACTCACCAACATCACCCATGGGTAGGGATGGGAATTGATAAGATTTTATCGATACGATTCCATTATAGATTCTGCTTATCGATGCGATTCTTTATCGCTTCCCTTGTCGATTCCTGCTAAATGTATACTTTGAATAAATCAATTGGAAATGCAACAGAACTAAGCTGGTTAGAATAACAACATGCAGAGGCGGTTAGGTGGCCGAGCGGAGATTGCGTTCGTCACCAACCCCGGAGCTGTGAGCTGGATTCGCCTGTTCGAGCTCCGGGGTTGTCACCAGCTTGGCTGGCCGTCTGCACTAATACAATTGGCTGTATTAGAGGGTGGGAGAAGCTGGCGGGGTGGGTCCGGGTCGTTGTAAACAGCGACTCCTACAGTTCGGTCGGGGCGCCTGCTAAGCGCGGATAGGACCTGAGGGGGATAGTGTGGTCCTCCCACACGCTACGCCCTCTCGATGAGAATCCGCGCTGCCAGGTGAAAAGAAGCGGTGATTGGCTGGACGTGTGTCGGAGGAAGCACGTGGTAGCCTCCACTCTCCCAGATGATCTGACGACTGTGGGGGGTAAGTGCGCAGCGACCAGGAAGGGACTGGGAATTGGCATACGACTAACATTGGGATGGGAGAAAATCGGAGGAAAATGGAGGGGGGAAAAGATCAACAAAAAAAATAAAAAGAATAACAACATGCAACTTGACATTTCTGATTGTCATTTATTCTTGAGCCCCCACCAAAATGGTCGCAATTTCAAGCCCTTACAAATTTAGTGACTGCTGCTCGGTGACACCCGTTCACCTTTTCCTGGGTCAGTTTACCCCGCGGCTGTGCTAGCGTGAAAGGATTTTCCTGAGGTGCGCGAGAACCACTAGCTGCAGCCTCCGTCTATTTTATTGTGATCGTCTAAAATGGATGAAATGGGAGAATATTTATACAGTGAAAGCATTCATTTTCATTTAGGTTTTCCTAGTCCAAGGAATCAAATAGTCTGCTATGACTGCATGCGTGGCGCTAACGTTATTGTTTTAAAATGCGCAACTGTCCGAAAAACATGGCATCGATAAGAGGAATCGATAGTCACAGAGGCATGCGATTCCAGGAGTCGGACAATTAGGAGCCGGTTCCCAACCGGTTCCGGTTCTCGATTCCCATCCCTACCCATGGGTGTCAACATATTCCACTTCCCTGCTGCTCATGGCCCCTTGTTTGGTTTAGTTGCTTGTTGAGTGACTCTTTTGTTAGTTGCCTTTTGGAGTGACATTTTGTTTGGGCTCTAAGGGAATATAACACTGTATTATTAAAGTGATGTGTGAACTCATATTGTTGACCTTCACTCACAGCCCTGTCAGCTTGTTGGAGCCTTAAGACCCCCCCCCCCACACACACACACTTCATTCACACAAACGTGAAAAAGATTCGCAAGACCTTTTTATCACTCTGATATGGCAATAATTCAATATTTAAAGGTAGAATGTTTGGTGTTGCACTTCGTTTACATAGCTTACACCTCAGGCTCTGCCAACGCAGAGACATTCACGGTATGATAAGTGACTAAACTCCACACAGCAGACCAAAACATACAACTATAAACCAAGTGCAATACCGAGCGGGGCCCTTTTGTTTAGAGGTCGGTGTTTGATGCCATTGCAGAGTCAACCTTCAAAGGGCAATTCCCCTCATTTTCAACCTAAATTGTAATGTTCTATCATCAGGCATCGCGCAGATTTATTCCGACCACAGTGTCATCAATAGGACCACTGTTGTGTTTTTAGACTCTGGTTCAGCTACAGCTACAAGCCACACTGCACAACATCCTCAGAAAAACATAACAAAACATCCCTTTCTGTCACTGAAACACCCACACCACCACGATGAGACACACCTTTAGTTCATTTTCATCCCATCGTTGACAAATAAAAAGTATCACGGTAGTTTGACGGTATTTTTTGTTTTACCATGGCTTTTGATTGATTGATTGAAAACTTTATTAACAGATTGCAGAATGGGTACAATACAGTACGGCTCAATACACACAATTGTTAAGGGGATGCAGACCAGAGAAAGACTTTCGTCTTGTTTACATCAGGGTCCCCCATTTTCAATTCATAGTGACATATAATGACACACATGACATACAGATAGACAGTACTGCTACATCTATACATTTATGACATACCAGATTTGCAAATACAGTACTGTTTGTGATACAAAAAGAGTCCAGAAAAGGGAGTATATACATTTGACGTAAAAACTGTACATTGGAGGAGGTTTGGTGGGGTTGGGTGGGGGGGGGGGTTGGGGGGTGGAACACTGTACAACTGTACAAGCAAAACTGTACATTGGAATATTGACAACCAAATATGATGGTGTCGGCCATCATATAAATAACCATAAAAGTCACGTATACCTAGCCAATTCCAGGCTTAAATAATACCATGTTATGATCTAATTTAAAACCTTGATTACCGACGGTAATATCATGACATTTTCATAATTTCGTTGGTGCTTTTTCCCACCAAGAGAAGACATTTGACATTTTCTTTTAGGAATGAAGACGAGAGAAAGCCGGAGGTTTAAACGCTCCGTGGCAATAACAGGTTTACAAGTGCCGATGCAGCAGCAGTCGCAGAGTGTCTCAGTGTTACAAGGGCATTTGTTTTTTGGCTGCTTTTGGGAGACATTTATTGGCCGTGCGCACGGCTGCCTCTGTGGATTGTATTGCTTCCCGGCAGAGCGGTGGTCACAACACAACTCACTCAACAAACACCGACGAGACGTTGGTCGTCGGAATCAATCGATATGATGCCAGATGACAGAAGAACGGGGTCTGGGGGTGGAAAACAAAAATAACTGGGAATTATCCCGTAGATAAATAACATGTCATGGTGCTTGAGATACTCTACTGCAGTTCTGACATATAACTGAGCTTTATAACGCTTTCGCATTCCATAGACCAAAACGAATAGCGTGTAACCTTACATCTCCACATTTCCTGTCTTATTTTGGGTGGTGGGGGCTATACTCATTTGTTGACATTTTTGGATCACTGATTGGGCCTTTAAAAAAATCGAACATCCAATGACATTTTGTTAAAAAAAAATCTAACTCTGGACAAAATGTCAAATGAAACGTTATAATTCTAAGCCCCAACGAAGAGAAAGAGAGAGGGAGAGACAGAGGGAGAGGGAGAGAGGAGAGAGAGAGGGGGGGGGGTGATGAATTCTTCAGCTCCCGATCTTCACATCTAAAGTCTACTTGTCACAAGATCACAGGGGGTCAGTGAAGATCTTACAAGTGATCTCACCCCATCGCTGCACCTATTTTGGGCGATTCTCACCTACGCTCGCAGACGGCACCGAGACGCAGCAGCCTGCACTGACCTTTAGGAATGTCACAGACAATATATTTCACCTGAGACGTGCTGCCTTGTCATCCCCACCCAGTGTAGCGGTCGATTAATTGTTTAATGCGAGCCTTGCAACAGAAGTAAAGTCCTTGAACCCAAGTAAAATAAAAAAATATATTATACTAGTATTACTAAAGTTTGGTTACATCGAAACTTATTACTTAGTACTTAGTGTGTTAATAGTTGATGATAACTGAAGAGGATGAAGAGTGATATATTGAAATGACACTTTTGACGTATTTTTGGTTGCTTTTTCTTAAAACAAAATAGACATTTATTACACTCCTGCTGCGTGCCGTGAGGAGGAGGAAGCCGCTAGAAGCAGCATGATCCACACACACATACCTTCCACTAAACGGGGGTAGAAGCCTTGGCTATAAAAGTGAGATGAAATGGTCCTGGGGTGTAGTAAATTTTGGAGGGAAGTAGGGAAGCTCAGTGGGGTGTACAGCGGCGGGAGCATCCGGCTCCTCCTCCTCCTCCTCCTCCTCCTCCTGCTCATCCTCCTCCTCCTCCTCCTTTTCCTCCTGCTCCTCCTCCTCCTTTTCCTCCTGCTCATCCTCCTCCTCCTCCTCCTCCTTTTCCTCCTGCTCCTCCTCCTCCTTTCCTCCTGCTCATCCTCCTCATCCTCCTTTTCCTCCTGCTCCTCCTCCTCCTTTTCCTCCTGCTCATCCTCCTCCTCCTGCCTTTTTGGTGGAGATGGAGGTGTAGGAGGTGGTGTTTGTTTTGGTGTTTGGTATTGTTTTGTTCTTATCTCACGCAACCCTGTGTGTGTGTGTGTGTGTGTGTGTGTGTGTGTGCGTGCATGCGCGCGTGTGTGTGTGTGCGTGTGCGTGTGCATGTGAGAGAGAGAGAGAGAGAGAGAGAGAGAGAGAGAGAGAGAGAGAGAGAGAGAGAGAGAGAGAGAGAGAGAGAGAGAGAGAGAGAGAGAGAGAGAGAGAGCTCATGAATTGCGTGATATTTACGCCAGAGGGAGATGCTGGGTGCCGTGGGACTTTCTTTACAACTGGAGGTTGTGGCACCTGTGTCGGGGAGCGTGGGGGGGGTGATGAGCCAGGTGCCCTCGGGCGGTGACAGCTGGGGAGGGGCGGTGTTCAGGCCCCCGTGCAGTAGGAGCTGGAAGGGCTCTGCATGGTGTGTGTGTGTGTGTGTGTGTGTGTGCATGTGCGTGTGCGTGTGCGTGTGCGTGTGTGTGCGTGTGTGTGTGCGTGCGTGCGCGTGTGTGTGTGTGCGTGTGTTTGTGTGTGTGCGTGCATGCATGCGTGTGTGTGTGTGTTTCTTTTTTTTTTTTTATCATCTAATCACTGTGTAGGTATAGCTACATTATTATGCTGTGGGAATTTGACATGTAGATGAAACAATTTCTTTTTTACAAACATTTCACATGTAAACACGTTTTGTATAGCTGTATAGAGTAGGTAGTAATAATTAAAGCATGATGCCAGTATAATTCAATTTCTTAATTATTTTCAACATAGCCCATAAAAAGACCAAAACCTACTATGCATTTCTCCTACTTACAAGTGTGGTCCACCCAGCCACCAGCAGATTATAGCTCATGCCCAGAAATCTATGTTTGTGAGCTGTATTTAATGATTTTAGCAACACAATGGCATCAGAACATATGGCTTCCTGGTCGAGAGCTCCCAATGTGAGTAGGGAGAGTATTGAGAATAGAAGAAATGCATAGTAGGTTTTGGTCTTCTCATATTATAGGCTATGTTGACAATTAAAAAAAACAATTACACTTATCCGTTAACTCTTTCTCTGCCACGCATTAGCCTCATCCTTAGTAGCTGACGCCAGCGCTGTAAATGGTGGGAGTCGCTCACCTTGTTTGCAGGGCTATAACTATTTAAATATTATAGCTATATATGCAATACTATGGCCCATTTGACATCGAGTATCTATCGTTCAAGATGTGAAAAGGGAATATTTTTTCCATCCATACATTGTCGTTTTATACCGTGGTGAATATAAGTATAGTTTTAGAGTGGTCTGGGATAATTCCTGGAACGCTAGTAATAGGCCGCAACGGATATTATACTTAATCCATTGGCATTTCGTCCCTATACACGCTACAATAACAAATTCAAATGCATATCGGTATATTATGTTCCATCATGCATGCATGAAAGGGGGGGGGGGGGGGTCGTTTATGATTAATTGATTGTCAATAACGGCATTGGTTAGTACAACAGCATACATTGATCAGGGCAATGGCTATGAGAACAATGGACAACCAAAATGAAATTAACGTTAGATTGCTCTTACCTGTGGCCGATGATAATCCAAAAAGAATATTCCAATTATTTGATTGCCATCTGCTAGATTGTATGTCCATTTGGCCCACGTCATAACCCCCAAAAACATAATGATTCTGGCGCCGACTTTCAATGACGCACAGAGTCATACTTCCTTCAGAAAGTAAGTGCAACATCAGCCGCATACCACCAGGCAGCGGTATCGGACCGTTGCGATCTCAGACACATTGCCACACAGTTGCACAGCATACCAGGATGAATTATGAATGGAAATAGCGAATAAAAGAAATAACGATCATAATAACGTATATATACGTGGTTGGCGTTCAACGATTGGCGGGTTAACACGTATTCAATCGTTGTTGGCGGCCATTGAGTTAAAGGGGCACTTCACCAAAAATAAATGCTAATTTATTTTGCACATCATCTCACACAACAGTTTTGCACACATTCATATAGCTTGACAGTTATTGAGAGTAAATTAGTTTGAATATGACCACTGGTGATGTCATCAGTGACATTGAATCCTTGTTTTGCGTTCATTACAGCTCCATGAAAAGATGGAAAATAATAGGATTAATAATAATACCTTGTCTTATAGGGATTGCTACCTTATCATTTCATTGAGCTGCAATTAACACAACACAAGGATTCAATGTCCCTGTCAAACTCCTTTAGTCCAGAGTTTTTGGGATGTGTGTGAGATTATGTGAAAAATAAATCAGCATTGTTTTTTTCTTTTTGGTGAAGTGCCCCTTTAAAGTGTGCCCTGTATAAAAGCAATCTCTCCGTCGTCAAGAGCTCAATCAATTTGAGAGTAACACAAGAGAAAAAGAAATCTCTGCCAGTACCATTATGTTTCAGCCAGTGGCCCCGCGTTCCTTTTGTTTACGTTTTGATTGAGGATCGATTATTTAGCCGAACAACTGCATGCCTGAGCGAGCGCCCTTACAACAGGGGTGCGTGGGCACGTGGGCTACAACACTAGTGCAGCTGATAGTGCAGATTTGCAGAATGTACCCCGAGCTGCTCTCTTCCTCTCCTCTCAGAATGTACCCCGAGCTGCTCTCTTCCTCTCCTCTCAGAATGTTCCCCCGAGCTCCTCTCTCCCTCTCCTCTCAGAATGTACCCCGAGCTCCTCTCTTCCTCTCCTCTCAGAATGTCCCCCGAGCTCCTCTCTTCCTCTCCTCTCAGAATGTCCCCTGAGCTCCTCTCTTCCTCTCCTCTCAGAATGTACCCTGAGCTCCTCTCTTCCTCTCCTCTCAGAATGTTCCCTGAGCTGCTCTCTTCCTCTCCTCTCAGAATGTTCCCTGAGCTTGATTGATTGATTGATTGAAAACTTTATTAACAGATTGCAGAATGGGTACAGTACAGTACAGCTCAATACATACAATTGTTAAGGGAATGCAGACCAGAGAAAGACTTTCGTCTTGTTTACATCAGGGTCCCCCATTTTCAATTCATCGTAACATATATGACACACAGATAGACAGTACTGCTACATCTATACATTTATGACATACCAGATTTGCAAATACAGTACTGTTTGTGATACGAAAAGAGTCCAGAAAAGAAGTATATACATTTGACGTAGAAACTCTACATTGGAGGAGGTTGGGTAGGTGGGGTGGGGGGGAGGGGGGTACTGTACATTGGAGGTGGTTGGGTGGGTGGGGGGAGGTTGGGTAGGAGTTGGGGGGGGGAGGTTGGGTAGGAGTGGGGGGGTGGGGGAAACTGTACAACTGTACAAGCAACACTGTACATTGGAATATTGACAAGACCATACTTGGTCATTTTTACTGTACATTGGAGGGGGTTGTGTTAGGACATTTACATGGGCCAGTTTCGAGTTGCAGTCTCCCGTAGGTGTTTTTTGAGAGTGTTTTTGAAAGTGGGTAGTGATTCACATTCCTTTACAGCTTTGGGTAGTGCGTTCCACATTGATGTGGCATAATTGCGAAACGTGTTTAGTCCCTTGTTTGAGCCGAATCTTGTTTGAGCCGAATGTTTGAATGGCTTGGCACCGGGTTACCTCTCAGACCTGCTGGAACCCTATGTTCCTCCAAGGTCCCTCAGGTCCTCTGACAAGCTCCTCTTGGCCGTTCCAAACTCCAGGCTGAAGCTTAGGGGGGACCGTGCTTTTGCAGTGGCAGCCCAAAGCTCTGGAATGAGCTGCCACTGCATGTTAGGCAGGCCCCCACTCTGCAGGTGTTTAAATCACGCCTCAAACACACACTTATTTGCTCTGGCTTTTGTTTTTTAAACCGTTTTTGAGAGACTGGCCTTTTTTATGTGACACGTTGTACTGTTTTATTATGTGCTTTTATTCAATTTTTATGTTTTATGTTTTATCCTATGTTTGTGGACTTGTACAGCACTTTGGTCAACTTTGTTGTTTTAAATGTGCTATATAAATAAAGTGGATTGGATTGGATTGGTTTGAATCTGGGTTTAACATGATTTGTGGAGCTCCCTCTGGTGTTGTGATCGTGGTATTCACTGACCTTTGGGAAGTATTTTGACATGTACATGGGTACCTTGGTCGTGTAGTGTATCTTGTAGACCAGGCCCATTGCAAGTTGCTGTACTCTGTCGTCTACTCTAAGCCATCCTAGGTTGTCAAAGTGGGCAGGGGTGAGGTGGGTTCTAGGAGTAAGGTCAAGCAGTAGTCTGACCAGTTTGTTTTGAGATGTTTGTCATTTTGTTTTTAGCGCCTTTGAGGTGCTTTGGTACCATGAGGTGCAAGCATAGTCGTAGTACCCTTGAATGAGTGCTCCTGCCAGAGTCTTCAGGGTATTCTTGTTTACCAGTGAGGAGATCCGGTACAAGAATCGAGTTCGTTGGTTGACTTTTTTTATTACATTGGATGCCATTTTGTCACAGGAAAGATTTGCCTCTAGGATGGAACCCAGGTAGGTAATTTCATCTTTCCTTGTGACAATATTGTCACCCACTGTAACTGAGAAGCCGTCGGTCTTGCTGAGTTTGTTATTTGAACCGAAGAGAATGGACTCTGTTTTGCCCATGTGTAATGATAGTTT
>NC_140173.1:139660986-139681731 GCF_963971535.1 Notolepis coatsorum
ATAGAATCTCTATGACACATAGGGAAGAAACTGAGTATAGTCAGCACTTAGGAGACTTAAAATTTTTTTTTTTTAAATTACAACTGAAGAGGTGAGGGTTAGCAATCTGAGGGGTATGAAGAGGCGTCTTCACGAGTATAGTCTTGAGCTCCAGCCAACCCCTCCTCTCCTCCTCCTCCTCCTGTGATCCCCCCCCCCCCACCCCCCGATCACCTACCTTTTCTCCCTTCAGGGCGTCTCTCCCAGGTACGCCTGCCTTCCCTGGCGAGCCCTGCAAATAGATGGGGGGGGAAAGGAGAGAGAGAGAGAGAGAGAGAGAGAGAGAGAGGAGAGAGGAGAGAGAGAGAGAGAGAGAGAGAGAGAGAGAGAGAGAGAGAGAGAGAGAAAAAGACATCTTCACAGTGCCCACATTCGTATCCTCCTCACGGCTTCAGCAGGCCCCATGTTCCAACATCATATCCCTTAGCCAGGTTTCATGAACCCCCCCCTGCCCCCCTGCCCCCTGCCATTGCTTTTGAATAAAGACAGATGCTCATTACTGAAAGCAGGTGTGGGGAACAGATTGGAGCCCCACACCCCCCCCCCCCTCCCCACCCCCCACCACCACCCCTCCTCCACACATAAATCGCTCAGATTTACTTAATTCCCACTAATTAATTTGTAGATTTGATTACTGATCATCTATGTAACAATTATAGACGTTTGCTTATTCCTTCCTTCCTGCTGTTCTCTCACTCTCTCTCTCTCTCCCCCACTCTCTTTTGCCATGTACTGAATCTCTCTCCATGCAATCTCTCTCCTCTCTCTCTCTCTCTCTCTCTCTCTCTCTCTCTCTCCTCTCTCTCTCTCTCTCTCTCTCAATCTCCATTTTCTCTACATCTCTCTGTCTGCATCTCTCTCTCCCCCCTCTCTCTTTCCATATCTCTGCCTCCCCTTCTCCCTTTCTATCTCTCTCTCTCTATTTCTCCTTTGCTCTGTCTGTCTGTTTCTCTCTCTCTATATATATATATTTCTCCTTTGCTCTCTCTCCTCTCTCTCTCTCTCTCTCTCTCTCTGTCTCTCTCTCTCTCTCTCTCTCTCTCTCCTCTCTCTCTCTCTCTCTCTCTCTCTCTCTCTCTCTCTCTCTCTCTCTCTCTCTCTCTCTCTCTCTCTCTCTCTCTCTCTCTCTCTCTCTCTCTCTCTCTCTCTCTCTCTCTCTCTCTCTCTCTCTAGGTCCGTCACAGTGTATCTATTTATCTCCTCCAGTCTGGCAGGTCAGAGTAGGAGAATTGAGGGTTGGCAGGGTGACAGATAAGGTGCTGAATGGGCAGGTCTTGACACACTGCTGTAGGGTTCGTGGTGACACTACTTACCGCCTCTCCAGGGAGGCCTGGGAGTCCGATGGAGCCGCCTGGGCCTTCCTTCCCCTGGAATGAGACACAGAGGAGGGGTGAGAGAGAGAGAGAGAGAGAGAGAGAGAGAGAGAGAGAGAGGAGAGAGAGAGAGAGAGAGAGAGAGAGAGAGAGAGAGGAGAGAGAGAGAGAGAGAGAGAGAGAGAGAGAGAGAGAGAGAAGAGAGAGAGAGAGAGAGAGAGAGAGAGAGAGAGAGAGAGAGAGAGAGAGAGATACTTTAGTCACTTTGTTCCCACTGTAAATGATCATACGGAGGTGCTGGGGAGATTGCTGGTACTTTTCTAAATGGAATGTATTACTTTAGTACTGATACAGATGGTATCTCTTAATAATCCAACCGTTTATCATCTTTAACATGGCCGAGGTAGCTATAACATGGCCGAGGTAGCTATAACATGGTCAATGTATTTATTGAGACAGCAGGAAGATAATAGAGACAGTTCTGGTTGTTCGGGAAGCAGAGCAGTTGTCTAGTAATCTGGAGGTTCCCGGTTCGATTCCCACTCCTCCCGGCAGCATGTGGAAGTGTCCTTGAGCAAGACACTTAACCCCCTAATTGCTCCCGACGAGCAGGTTGGCACCTTGCATGGTCGCCTCCGCCGTCGGTGTGTGAATGTGTGAGTGAATGGGTAAAATGTGAGGAACAAAATTGTAAAGCGCTTTGAATAAAAGCGCTATATAAATCCAGCCATTTACCATTTTATATAAATAGGTCTACTGGCTAAACGACACGATGAAACACCTGAATCAACACCTGAATCGACCTCAACCAAACCAATCAACCAAAAAGCGACGATACATCACTATAACATGAATTTGTGGCTCAGAGTGTCACTGGGTCATTCTGAAAGTGGGTTGTAGGATTGTAGGAAGCTTCCTGACTACCTCTCACATCCTACTCTTGAGGTAGGAAGCTTCCTGACTACCTCTCCAGTCCTACTCTTGAGGTAGGAAGCTTCCTAACTACCTCTCTCATCCTACTCTTGAGGTAGGAAGCTTCCTAACAACCTCTCACGTCCTACTCTTGAGGTAGGAAGCTTCCTAACAACCTCTCACATCCTACTCTTGAGGTAGGAAGCTTCCTAACTACCTCTCACATCCTACTCTTGAGGTAGGAAGCTTCCTGACTACCTCTCACGTACTACTCTTGAGGTAGGAAGCTTCCTGACTACCTCTCACATCCTACTCTTGAGGTAGGAAGCTTCCTAACTACCTCTCACATCCTACCGTGAGGTAGGAAGCTTCCTAACAACCTCTCTCATCCTACTCTTGAGGTAGGAAGCTTCCTAACTACCTCTCTCATCCTACTCTTGAGGTAGGAAGCTTCCTAACTACCTCTCATGTCCTACTCTTGAGGTAGGAAGCTTCCTAACAACCTCTCTCATCCTACTCTTGAGGTAGGAAGCTTCCTAACAACCTCTCACTTCCTACTCTTGAGGTAGGAAGCTTCCTAACAACCTCTCTCATCCTACTCTTGAGGTAGGAAGCTTCCTAACAACCTCTCACGTCCTACTCTCGAGGTAGGAAGCTTCCTAACAACCTCTCTCATCCTACTCTTGAGGTAGGAAGCTTCCTAACAACCTCTCACATCCTACTCTTGAGGTAGGAAGCTTCCTAACAACCTCTCACATCCTACTCGTGAGGTAGGAAGCTTCCTAACTACCTCTCAAATCCTACTCTTGAGGTAGGAAGCTTCCTAACAACCTCTCACATCCAATCTTGAGGTAGGAAGCTTCCTAACAACCTCTCAAATCCTACTCGTGAGGTAGGAAGCTTCCTAACTACCTCTCACATCCTACTCGTGAGGTAGGAAGCTTCCTAACAACCTCTCTCATCCTACTCGTGAGGTAGGGCTATTTTTAGTCCTAGTCAAACTTTCAGCGTGATTCCTAGGAGTGATTCTGAGGCACCACTGTGCTTTCTAACCCCAGCTCTCAAGTCCATAGAGTAGATATGTGACTCAATACAAATACTGTACATCATTTCTGAAACTTCTGATACGCCTCAGTGCCTTTTTCTCCCCTCTGACCTAATCACTAAACCGTGGTCTGATCCTTGGATGAGACATCGCAGGTATGTGCCGTCTCATTTCTTCCCGCGTCACTTCACCGGGGGGTTAATTGGGAACGCCACGTAGCCATGTGCTTTCTATAGCGGTCCTCTTGCTTACCTCAGAAGCCGCGTCGGGTTACAGTGCTATGCGCAGTGCGGAGAAAGGAGACGAGTCGATTAGTTTGCCTCGTGAAAGTTTTGACGGTGACTGAATGGAAAATAACGAGGACATGATCCCCATGGTGGGCACGCTGAGCACACAGAACCAGGGACCGAATGTCAGAGGGGACACACTCCACCAGCTGAGACCACACACATAAAAATTAAGCTAATATCCCTTGTGGGGAAATAATATTTGGCCACAGCTTTATTTGTGCTATTTATCAGTTCTGAATGACGCTTTAAAATAACCGAAAAATAACGCTGATTCATCTTGCACCATAATCCAAAAACTCTAAACAGTCATGCACTCACTCATTTAGAGAGTTGCTGAGACTAAATGAGTTTGAATATGGCCACCAGTGATGTCATCGGGGACATTGAATCCTTCCAGACAATAGCTCATATCTGATGTCTCGGTTAACGTCTTCTTCATATTGAGCTGCTTAAAGTAGTCTTCCTGCCACACTCACGTTCGCTAGATCCCTGTATACATGAATAAACAGAACAGGTCTTAAAAGGGTGAGCACGCAGGGCGGCTACGTGGCGTAGTGGGCAAGGTGCTCGCCACGAATGCGGAGACGCTGGGCTCGCCTGTTCGAGCCCAGCGCTCCACATTGCTTTCAGTTTAGCTGGTCGTTCATACTAATACACATTGGCCGTATTAGGGGGTGGGAAACTGATGGGTGGGGATCGGGCGTTGTGGACAGCGACTCCTACAGGTCGGTTGGTGCGCCTGCGCAGTAGAATCAGGGAGTGTCGGGGGCAGCGTGAGCCTCCCACGCGTTACTCCTCGCCACTGAGAGATCGAGCTGCGCAGGTGAAAAGATGCGACTGCTGTTACCTCAAGTACCGGAGGGGACTTGTGCTATGTATGACTTAGTCCACATTGCAGCCGGCTTGTGGGAGGCAAGAATCAGCGTTCGTGACAGGGGAGGGTTGAATTGGATGATACGAAAATTGGGATGGGAGAAAATATAGAAAAATGGGAGAAAAAGTGGATAAAAAAAAGAAAAGGGTGAGCACGCGCAGAATGTAAAAAACCCAACGTGTGCAGGCTTCAGTACGCCAGGTAATGTCGACATATCCCAGTGATCTTATTCAGATTTCTCCTAATTGGGATTATACGGACCGTATGATCTCTGCATGAGCCAACTCAAATCAGAATACTGGAGCAGCCTGAATAACGATTCACAACAGCGGTCTGTTTATAATTCATGATGGAGGAGCGTTTTTCAGTTATCTTTATGGAACGACCTGAGCTGCAGACTTAGGGTTGGCGGTCATTACTGTGAAAAAGGCCTCAAACTGAACCACTAACCAGTCGCTTACAGGGACTTTAGAGAGGATGTGTAATGCCTCAAACTGACCCACTAACCGGTCGCTTACAGGGACTTTAGAGAGGATGTGTAATGCCTCAAACTGAACCACTAACCGGTCGCTTACAGGGACTTTAGAGAGGATGTGTCGTATTGAGTTTTACCCCTGCAATCTCTCCATCTCCCATTTACTTCCTCAATAGGAGGCAGGACATGAAAAACACTCACCTGTGGACCTCGGTCACCCTTGAGGCCAGGCAGTGCTATAGTTCCCTAAAGAGAGAGGGAGAGAGAGGGAGAGAGGGAGAGAGGGAGAGAGAGAGAGGGAGAGAGGTGAAATGGGGAGGAGGTATAGATAGATATAGATAGATAGATAGATAGATAGATAGATAGATAGATAGATAGATAGATAGATAGATAGATAGATAGATAGATAGATAGATAGATAGATAGATAGATAGATAGATAGATAGATAGATAGATAGATAGATAGATAGATAGATAGATAGATAGATAGATAGATAGATAGATAGATAGATAGATAGATAGATAGATAGATAGATAGATAGATAGATAGATAGATAGATAGATAGATAGATAGATAGATAGATAGATAGATAGATAGATAGATAGATAGATAGAGAGAGAGAGAGATACAGGGGATAGAGAGGGAAAGATAGTTAGAGCTTATTTTTGTATACATATCAGGCGATTAATAATAATTTTAATAGAAAGCTGAAAACTTTCAATCAATTGCCTCATTATGTAAATAAATTACCCTGGTAGCCTAACGTTGCACAAATTTAGTACAGGAGCCACATTTTGGCATTAAGTCTATTTTGCCTCCTAATAGCTCACAATGTCTGTCAAGTCTAGTCAAGAAAAACCTTCCTTAAGCAAAATAAAGGTGAGATGTTTAAGGAGAATCTGCACCAGAGTTAATTAAAGAAAGAGGCATGTGGACTAGAGCTGTATAATGCAGGTTTTATGGATATCATTTCAATGAAATATCATCTCATGGACTTCATTAACAAGTAGGCCTACAGATATGTAAGTGAGATTGTATTTGCATATAGCAGCTAATGCTCATGTTATGCAAAAGTGTGTCTGTCCTCCTAAGCTGTAAATTATGCTGAGGGGCTCTGAGCCTGTGATGAGAATAATATTGTCATGTATTATGTTTTAGTACTGCTGTTTTATGTGCGTGTTTTTTTTTGTATCCACTTTTTTCTCTCCTTCTTTTTCTGTTTTTCTCCCATCCCAATTTAGTCGTGCCAATCCCCCCCCCCCCCCCCTGTCTTGATCGTTGCTCGCATGTGCCCCCCACTGGTCGGTCGTAGGGAGGGTTGAAGAATCCATCGCATGTCCCCTCCGATACATGCGGAGTCAGCCAGCAGCATCTTTTCGCCTGCCAGCGCGGACTCTCATTGGCGAGGAGTGACGTGTGGGAGGCTCACACTGCCCCCGCCATCTCCCTCCCTCGCTGTGCAGGCGCCATGACCGACCTGTAGGAGTCGCTGTTTACAACGACCAGATTACCACCCACCGACTTCCCTCCCGCTGACTCTGCCAATTGAGTCAGTATGACGGCCGGCCCTAGCCGGAGGCAACGCCGACAGCCGGATTCGATACCGGTGTCTCTCCCGTTGTTGACGAGCGCTTACACCGCTGCGCCACCCAGCCTCCCCCTTATGTGCGTGGTTTGATGCACATGGACACATCTATTTTTATAATCTGTTACGTTAGCCCTCAGTACGTCTATAACAAAATCCAGATTAAACTAAAACCTCCTTGAAACGGTTGTCTGAGCGGACTGGGATCACACTGTTGTTTCAGGACCAAGGACAGCAGCTGAGGTCTGCTGTAGCCTCTTTACTGTTTATTAGCCTGTGGGTGAATTATGACTAAAGTGTGTCATGCAGAGTCAAGGATGCAGTCAAGAGACAACACAGAGACCTTCAAAATGTGGTCTTGAGAAATAATAAATAATAGCACTACTCTAGTGCGCAGTAGTAGTAGTAGTAGTAGTAGTAGTAGTAGTAGTAGTAGTAGTAGTAGTAGTAGTAGTAGTAGTAGTAGTAGTAGTAGTAGTAGAGGTAATAGTAGCAGTAGCAGTAGCAGTAGCAGTAGTAGTAGTAGTAGTACCGTAGTAGTAGTAGTAGTAGTAGTAGTAGTAGTAGTAGTAGTAGTAGTAGTAGTAGTAGAGGTAATAGTAGCAGTAGTAGTAGTAGTAGTACCGTAGTAGTAGTAGTAGTAGTAGTAGTAGCTGGCTTAGTGGCTCGCTGGCCTCCCGGCCACTGCCACTAAGCCTCTTCAACTCATTCAGAACGCAGCGGCCCGCCTGATCTCAAACCTACCGAAGTCGGCCCATGTCACCCCACTTCTTAGGGACCTGCACTGGCTCCCCATTGCTGCACGAATCCGCTTCAAGGCCCTTGACCTAGCATACCGTGCGGCAAAGGGAACTGCTCCCGCCTACCTCCGGTCAATGGTCTCTAACTACACACCCTCAAGACCCCTACGCTCTGCATCTTCTGGCCGCCTCAGACCTACTCCTATCCAAGCTCCGGGAGGGTCATCAAAGAGAAGTCGCCTATTCTCAGTCCTTGCCCCACAATGGTGGAATGAACTACCCACCCCAGTTAGGACAGCCGAAACACGTCCAATCTTTCGCCGTCGACTAAAGACTCACTTCTTCAACCATTATCTGAATTAAAAAAAAAAAAAAAAAAAATCTAACCCTAACTAACCATACTGTCATGCACTTGTCCTAATAAACTAACCTACACTGTAGCACTCAACACTTTGATGAACATTGTTACTCAGCTGATAGAGTTGTGCTCTTCCTGATGGCTTGTCGTACAGAACTTGTAAGTCGCTTTGGATAAAAGCGTCAGCTAAATGACTAAATGTAAATGTAAATGTAGTAGTAGTAGTAGTAGTAGTAGTAGTAGTAGTACCGTAGTAGTAGTAGTAGTAGTAGTAGTAGTAGTAGTAGTAGTAGTAGTAGTAGTAGTAGTAGTAGTAGTAGTAGTAGTAGTAGTAGAGGTAATAGTAGCAGTAGTAGTAGTACCGTCGTAGTAGTAGTAGTAGTAGTATTTGCTACCGTAATTTGTCAATCACAGACAAATATATTTAAATTGAACTCCATACATCTGAATTGAAAGTATCAGTACATCTAAATGGAAAGTATCTGTACATCTAAATGGAAAGTATCTGTACATCTAAATGGAAAGTATCAGTACATCTAAATGGAAAGTATCAGTACATCTAAATGGAAAGTATCAGTACATCTAAATGGAAAGTATCTGTACATCTAAATGGAAAGTATCAGTACATCTAAATGGAAAGTATCAGTACATCTAAATGGAAAGTATCAGTACATCTAAATGGAAAGTATCTGTACATCTAAACTGAAATAATCTAAATTGAAAGTGACACTACATTGGCTGTCTCTATTGCTGGGGTCAGCCAATGTCACAACAGTACAGCATATTGTTAGATGAGGGTGGTCTTCAGCCTCTAATCAACCCGTCACCTGCTGTTCCGGACGTCCCTGTCCCTTTTTGAAAATAATTGCAGAGAAAAACTTCTAGTGTTTGCAGAGTTAGAAGAGGGAGGGGGAATTTATCACCGCTTCCCGCCCCTCGTGTTCAGTCCCACCCTAGATGATTGTGATTGGATGAAGGAATTCAAACAACCCAGAACCCACCCCCACCCCGGCCAGAAGCATACCTTATCTCTACACTGGTAGACTAAACATAATGTGAAGAAAAGGTCCTGGGTCCTCATTTATCAACATTGCATAGAAAGTGTTCTATTTTTTCTCCTACGCACGGAATTTAGAATGTCTCTACGCACAGAAAAAAATCTGGATTGATCAAACATGCGTAGCGTACGCACGCAAGTATTCTGTGTTTATAAATACCAATTGTTCTTACTGTCTTCGCTCGCGCACGATTTTAAGTATTTGCATACAGAACCGCCCCTAATTAACCATAATATGGTAACAAAACACCCATGTGGAAACATGGCTGTTTGTGGAATGTGGAATAATGGCTAAGCGAACTAAAAAGAGAAACTTCACTGAGAGCGAGATTGATGTCCTTGTCATGGAGATCATCTAATCCAAAAATTGAAGGTAGAAATTATTTAGATTTCCAAATTGTATTTGGAAACATGACACACCAAATAATAGTATTTAGCTTTTTATTTTAAACAATATTTAATCTTATGATTTAATCACGTGCGTCCCCTTATAATTGCGCTCCTGTTGGGTCGTTGGGTTGGTCAGATGAGTCATTAGCCGTAGCGTCAGTGGATAACACAGATCACCTGCATTTAAGTGATATATTTTAATTATACCCCAGTAATAACATTACAATTTAATTAAATAGAATTAGGCCTAAATGGGTAACACTCTTCACAATCTTCAACAGCCCCTCCCTTGAGACGAAAGCCCACGCAACTCTTTTCCTCACGGCCACCGGACACTTATCAGCCAAATGCGCATTGCAGATTATCTGTACATTGGCCGAGTGGAATCCCTTTCTATTCACATAGCTGAATTGGTTGATGGTGCTTTGATGGCTACATGGGTACAGTATATTGCTCCGATGATGTTAGGAAACCCGGCGATGGCGTAAAACCTCTTGACCTCGGCCTGCTGTTCGTTTTGATATGGGAATTGTATGTAGTTGGGGGGTTGGGGAAATGATGGCATCCAATCCCGCTCATGGGGGGGGTTGGGAAATACCCGATCCATCTCCAATCTCACGCTGGAACGTGCCGGTGGCCAAAAAATCCCAGGGTGGAGAGAACTTGAATATGCACAGGGATGGCATTCGTGTGCTTTGTTTCACACTCCAATTTGGGTCCCAATAAATTGCAGCACAAATCAAAGAGAATGTGTCTCGGGTAGTGGCCTCTATGTGCTCTCTGCAAATAGATCTGCCCTATCTCTGAAAACACGTTCCCTGCGGAGCGCACCTTGTGACAAGTCTTCCGATAATGCAAGATAAGCCATGCTGCATTAATTCGGAAAGACCTATTCCAAATGCTATTTATAGAGTTTGATAACAATTAAAATCATGTCTCTATTTTACTATTAACTATAATTAATTATGAGTCATACAGAACACGTCGGTGTTGAAACTCTAATGCATGAAAGCTTATTCCGCCTGTTGCAGTTCTCCTATTCTACCGCTTGGTGGTGCCATGTAGCTACGCACGGTCGTAGCTGTGGTAGATGTACGCACAATCTCAAGCACATGTTCATATTGATAAATCCCACACTTTGCTTAGAAATGATCGTATGCACGGTTCACGCACATTCCTGTGAGTACACAGCATTGATAAATGAGGGCCCTGGACACTGCAAGGCTACTACCAATCTCACATGATATATATTCTGCTCTTGTGTTGGTCTGTTGGCTCATGTAACAGGTTACCTTGGGGCCTTGTGGTCCTTGAGCACCTCTGTCACCCTGCAGGAAGTAAAGCACAACCGTTATCCTTCAAAAGAAAGGAAATACTCTCAAGCACACAGAGTCCTAAAAATAAATACATTTAAAGAAGATCTGTCAAAAGACTAGTGGTGCCTTCAAGTCATATCGGAAATACGACTTGAGTGGGACCGTGGGAATTATAAGTGGGAAAATTCAAATGTTCCATGATACCAGAGTTGGGGCGTGTGTGATGAAACACACACGTCATTATTATTGATTGTTTTACATTAATATCAATTACATTTGTCACGTGAGATTATCTTTCTTTTGAGTCTTTTGAGAAAGAAACTCTTTTGAGTCTCCGACCAATTACAACCCTTTCTTTCACAATCAAATGTGTGACATGTTGTCTATATGACTTCCAGTAGGAACTTCCCAGGAGTACTTGTGGTACATTCAGCCGCTCCTTGTACAGTCAGAAATGTCTACGTTTACCATCAGAAATTTGGTAGAAGATGGCCGACCGAGTGATAAATACCAGTCGTGAAGCGAGCATACTGTACTTTATTATGCACATGGCATATCATGAGACATCGTCATAAATACCATAATGACATACTGGGATTCCTCACAGTTGATCAAACCACCTGCCTCAAGAAATAAAGATTCAATAATCTGTCTGAATCTGCTGTAGTCCTGACTTTCTGCCCTAACTAGCGCATTCCAAAGGCTATCACCTTGTAAACACGACTTGGTCACATGGTACATTTCCGAATTTCTGAGTTCACGAGGGCCGATCGAATGCACCTTTGAAAGTGGCATAAACCCCAGGTGCACCTCACACAGGTGCAATAAGTTAAACCTACCTACCATCCACTGCAACATTTTTTCCCATGTAAAGGTAACAGAGCGTAAAATGAATTGAAAATAAATGTAAATAACTATACTCCACCACGCAGTATACAGTAGATAATCGTAGTATTTATAGGAAGTCTTGCTGTTCACAGGGCGTGGCCCTTTGTAAACTGCCTGTGTCTTTTTCACAAGCCCCTGGCAACACCTGATTGTCAATTCGTTGTGTGCACACCGACCCAAAGCACACTCAGACCAATTAATTCTCCACAGCTGAACAGCAGGCACTATCCACTTGCTCTCCCTCTCCAAATGTCAGCACAGTAATTATTAACATAATTCAGCAACGGAAAAGAACAGAGCATGTTGTGGTGTAAACTGTTCAGATCAGGAAAATCTATGATGGCCTTTTTTCCCCCTAAATGGGCACAGATAAAAGGTGAAATGATTTAAGAGACAAGGAAGGTAGTTACCTGATCTCCAGGTTCTCCCTTCTGCTCCTTGATTTCATCCTCAAAGAGAAAGAGAAAAACAACACTTCACTTTACAATTCAACTTTATGGAATGTTCCCATGGCCATTTACACTGAACCACACCCTGCGTCTTGAGTCAAGTGTAGCCGAGACGCATTAGGGCTGGATTCAAATCTAATTTCTACGCAGGTGGTTCCAGTGCATAGGGACCACGAGTCTACACAAGCCTCATATATCACATACACAAGCTACAATCCCCCCCAAAAAAAGAATGCAACCAGATTTCAATCTGGTTTAGGAAGATGCATTGATGTGGCCAGGTGTAAAATGGATAAATCGTATCTGGATATTATATGGTCTTTCAGTCTTTCAAATCGTTTACATCACTTAAAGGAACACGACAACATTTGGGGAAATTAGCTTACCGTCTTCTCCAGAGAGAGACAAGCAGATAGATACCAGTTTCCTCTCTGTGCGTTCAGTAGAAAGCTATCTGGCTGCATGTTAGCCTAGCGGAGAGTATGGTATGGTATGGTATGGTTTGTTTCTTAATCCCTGAGGGGAAACATGGTTTGCCACCAGAGCGAATACACATATACAAATATGAAAGAAACAGTTACATGATACAATACACTACAGGATACACAACACAATAGGAGAGCCTCTTAACACAGTGCTATCGTGTTCGTTAAAAAATGTAACCACAGCAGGAACAAAGGACCTTCTCAATCGCTCAGTAGAGCATTGAGGCATCAACAATCTATTACTAAATGAGCTTTGCAGAGCATCGAAAGTACTGAACAGTGGGTGGCCTTCAAAAGATAAAATGGTGTTCAGTTTAGTCCTGGTTCGCTTGGCTATGATGATCTCCAGGGAGTCAGGCCAATCACTGAGCCAGCCTTTTTAATGATTTAATTTATACGGTTTTCATCAGAAACCGTGATGCTGCCCCCCCCAGCAGAGAACAGCATTAAACAGGACACTAGCCAGGATACATTGATAGAATATATAGAGAAGTGACCTGCTGATGTTAAAGGATCGACGTTTTCTCAAATGAAAGAGCCGAGACTGGGCTTTTTTTAACACAGAATCTGTGTTCTGCTTCCAGTCCAGCTTACCGCCCAGGTGAATGCCAAGATATCTAATAGGACTGGACTATTTCAACCTCCTGCCCCCTAATGATGACAGGAGAGACATTCACCTTCTTCCTCCTGAAGTTGATGACCAACTCCTTGGTTTTTTCTTATGTTTAATTCCAAGAAGTTGGCATCGCACCAATGGACAAATGAGTCTATCTCCTTTTTATAGTCCCGGTCATCACTTTTGTTGATGAGCCCGATAAGAGCAGTATCGTCAGAAAATGTGTGCATATGGTACATGGCCTCGCTGTGTCTGCAGTCCGCAGTATAGAGCATATAGTGCCGGTTAGCCTAGGCATTGTCCAACTAACACCTCTCCCCAAGGCTCACCGGCACTGTCCGCTTCCATTCATTGTGCTAAGCTAGGCTAACATGCAGCCAGATAGCTTTCTACTGAACGCACAGAGAGGAAACTGGTATCTATCTTATTGTCTCTCTCTCTGGAGAAGACGATAAGCTAATTTACCAAAATGTTGGCGTGTTCCTTTAACACATTGGCTGCCAGACCATTGCGTTGATTGCCAGACCCGAGATTTCTCGGGTTTTGGTCGTTTTTTCTTTTATTCCTTTTTTTTATTCATTACAGGTTCACGGACCATGGTGTTACCATAGGAAATCATTCTGAAATCCCAAATGCACAATACCGGCCGCATCCTGCTAGGTGGCAGTATCGCCCACCCTTTGAAACCTTATTTCACACTCTGTGTTACATCGTATATGGTCCGGGCGCAGAAGTTAGACCAAGCCAAGTGAATCGCTTCATCCGAGCACTTCGAAACGCGTTCAGCACACTTGAGGCATATCCCGTGCCACTTTGTGTCAGGGACCCGATCGACATCAATACTGGAAATCGCGATCAGAGTCCAATTGGAATATTCTTTTTGGGATACCTCCTAGTAAAGGTAAGGACTATATGACACCAGTTCCACCTTGATCCTACAATGATTTCATATCGATCCGGCCGATCAGCGTATGTAGTATTCAAAACGAATGCCGTTACTGGCGATCAAAGCATAGAAAAACTACCCCCCCCCCCCCCCCCCTTTCATGCATTCATGATGAAACATAATACCTATTATATACCTTTGAATTGGAAATAGTAGCGTGTCCAGGCGAGCAACGCGAACGCTATTAGCAGAATTCACGTATTGCTCCATAACACAGTTACCAGGAATTAGCCAGGAAACTATACAATATTCACCACGGTATAACACGCGAACGTATACATGAAAAGATTTATAATATTTCACATGTTGAACGATGGATAGTTAATGTCAAATGAGCCATAGTATTGTCTCCATAGCTATAATATAGAATATAGATATAGCCCTGCAAACACTGCAACGCACAGTGAAAATCCCTATACTTTACAGCGCTGGCACACTAAGTACAAAGATGGGAAAACAGCGTGGCAGTCAATGTGTTAAGGATACCAAGAAACAAATAAAAACTGTATATGAATAAAAACTTGTGCGATCAGAAATATGACTACAGAGTGGTCAGTAAGTGTTTTCAACCTTCATGATGATGTGAATGCTTACAAGTCCAGGGATTTGTCTCAGTCCGTGAGCCGTCATCATCTACAATGTAGAGAAAGAAAAGGAACGCAAGACAGCTTTAAAGCACCAGACAGTGACTTCACCAACAATCTAGACCTTTTCAAACAAGCCTTTTGAGTGAGTTATTGCTTGTCAACGTCAAGTCAACATAATTATACAGTAGCAATGAACTGCTGAGTATTCATGATTGGTGGGGACAATCTTATTGACGTTTTCTTTTTTCCAGGGATGTTTAGGTAGCATAATCTACCATGGACTGATGGGGACACAGGATGGGGCCTACAATAGTTTCCGTGATGCGGGTTTCACGCCAAACAGGAAGAACATATCGCTGCTGTCGGGACAAAACCTCATAACTCCATTTTTTTATTTATTTTTTTATTATATAAATCAACTCCGTAGATCATCCTCCATATGTGTGTGTGGGTTTTACAAAGTTTAAACAATGGGAAAGCATTAAACCGATCATCTGTCTAAACCTCCTAACTCTATTCACCCTCAAATCTGTGTTAGTTTTTTTCATCTGCTGAAAAGTTGGGTTTTTGGAGTTATGAGGTTTTGTCCCGACAGCAGCGATATGTGAATTCTTAAAAATGGGTGGCGTTCCCCTTTAAATGGTACACTGCCAGTGTTAGTCTATTATTGTTGCGGAACACTGACAATAATATACTAATGCTTTCAAACAGGGCTCGATGACGTCATCCCAAAGCAATTTGACCAACTCACTGCTCGATAGAGTCCCTACCACCCACTCATCTCAGGAATTGACAAATGGCATTCATAAGGTCCAGAATCACTGAACCATGCCTTTAGCAAAAACCATTTGGACGGAAAATCGAATCCGTGTTCATCACGTCTCATAAAAGATACATTTCCTCAGCCTAATTAGCTCATTTCCAACACAATGTAATAAGGCATATTACACGCGTGTGCTACATAATACATACAGGCACTCGCATCTAAGGAACAAAGTCACGCAGTGACATAATGGGTAATGAAGTGAGCCTGCTTCCGGTAGGTTGCTGGTTCAACTACCCACCACCCCGACCCCCCCCCACCCTGCCACCCAGACCTGCTAGGATGAGGATGAGGAGAATGAGAACCACTCCCCCCACTTCCTTCAACGACTACCGTCCGAGGGTGCCTTGAGCAAGGCACTGACCCCCAGTGGTGAGTCTGCATGTGTGTAACCCCTCCTCATCCTGCACCTACACTCCTCCCCTATATGGCCGTGGATAAGAATGTGGTGTTTAGTCGACTTTCCTGCCAAACTCATGCTTCAGTGCCATACTGTACCATTTGCGTCTGTGTGTGCGTGTGCGTGCGTGCGTGTGTGCGTGTGTGTGTTTGCGTGTGTGTGTGTGTCCTAGATCAGGGCTCTCTGCTGTGTGTACAACCTGCTACCTGGCAAGAGCTTAAAGCCTTAATCCAACCCTAACAATACTGCTATACGCATAACGCAGAATGAAATTATTAATGAAACAGACGCCTCCCTCCCGCTCCCACATCACCCATGTGATCAAGGGTTACCACCAATTATGACGTCAGTACACTGAAGAAAGAAAGAAGACGAGGGGAAAGAAATCTATTAAAAAAAAGTAATGCTGCAAAAAAAAAAAAAAAACGTTAAAAACGTGACTCTATCGGGGCTGAAGGGGACACTGTTTTCCCTGCAGGCTCCGTCCGGGGGGGATGTGCCGGGCGTGGGGGGGGGAAGGTTTGGGGTTTTGATGGTCTTGCATGCCTGTATAAGCCCAACTGCTCCTTCCCGGTACTAATAAACAGAGGCAGAAGAAGGTTTATGGCGGGAGGGTAATGGCCCCAGACCCCGGCTTCTGCAGGGTAAGTAAGGGAAATCAATGCTTAACTGCCAAATTATCTGCCACGGGGAAAAGCGGAGTCGTGGGGCAGACAGAGAGATTGGTACTAAATATTCAAACAGCCCCCATTCATCAACTGACTAATGTCCGCCGCATTAATGTGCGCTATAACATGCTTCTCCTGTGGCGGCCGTCCTCCGTGCCTCTCTGTCGTCGACGACGATGAACAGAAGACGGGAGTGTTTTAATTAGCAGGGTTTGTGTTATTTTTTTTCCTCTCGTACCGAACCTGTCCCCTTTTTGATCATAATTGCAGAGAGAAACACCTTTGTTTTTTTTTCACAGGAAAAGGCTGTGAAAAGTCATTAGCGTCGCCCGCGATGACATTTCATACTTTTCAATAACAAATCTATTAGTGCGACACGTGCACTAATAGACGCGGAGAGACGCGCGCGGAGAGAGAGAGAGATTTATGAACTTCCACTCGAATCACCCGCTGCTAACTAGACATCGGGCGTGTGAATAACAGCTGCCACGCTCTGATCCCAGATTCTAAAGACTAAAAGGCTTGGAGAGACTATAGGCTTAACACATCAGACACACACGGTATTATGGAGATAATTCTGATAATCATTTTCCCATCGTCATCTAAAGGCTGGCGTGGGCCGAGCTCTCGAGACACAGAACACCTTGGTCAGATTGGCAGTGGTTGGGTTGTCTGTAGCCATCATGTCATCATGAGAGAATATACTTTGGTATGTAGTGAAGACCTGTGTGGACGATGAGTGAGGAGTGAGGAGTGAGGAGAGGAGTGAGGAGTGAGGAGTGAGGAGAGGAGTGAGGAGTGAGGAGAGGGAGTGAGGAGTGAGGAGTGAGGAGTGAGGAGAGGAGTGAGGAGTGAGGAGAGGAGTGAGGAGAGGGGAGTGAGTAGAGGAGTGAGGAGTGAGGAGAGGAGTGAGGAGAGGAGTGAGGAAAGAGGAGAGGAGTGAGGAGTGAGGAGAGAGGAGTGAGGAGTGAGGAGGAGAGAGGAGTGAGGAGTGAGTAGAGGAGTGAGGAGTGAGGAGTGAGGAGAGGAGTGAGGAGAGGAGTGAGGAAAGAGGAGAGGAGTGAGGAGTGAGGAGAGAGGAGTGAGGAGTGAGGAGAGGAGAGAGGAGTGAGGAGTGAGTAGAGGAGTGAGGAGTGAGGAGTGAGGAGAGAGTGAGGAGAGGAGTGAGGAGAAGGAGGAGAGGAGTGAGGAGTGAGGAGAGAGGAGTCGAGGAAGTGAGGAGTGAGGAGAGGAGAGAGGAGTGAGGAGTGAATAGAGGAGTGAGGAGTGAGGAGTGAGGAGAGGAGTGAGGAGAGGAGTGAGGAGAGAGTAAGGAGTGAGAGTGAGGAGTGAGGAGTGAGGAGAGGAGTGAGGAGAGGAGTAAGGAGTGAGGAGTGGAGTGAGGAGTGAGGAGAGGAGTGAGGAGAGGAGTGAGGAGAGAGGAGAGGAGTGAGGAGAGGAGAGGAGTGAGGAGAGGAGTGAGGAGAGGAGTGAGGAGAGAGGAGTGAGGAGAGGAGTGAGGAGTGAGGAGTGAGGAGAGGAGTGAGGAGAGAGGAGTGAGGAGAGGAGTGAGGAGTGAGGAGAGGAGTGAGGAGAGGAGTGAGGAGAGAGGAGAGGAGTGAGGAGTGAGGAGAGGAGTAAGGAGTGAGGAGTGAGGAGTGAGGAGAGGAGTAAGGAGTGAGGAGAGGAGTGAGGAGAGAGGAGAGAGGAGAGGAGTGAGGAGTGAGGAGAGAGGAGAGAGGAGAGGAGTGAGGAGAGGAGTGAGGAGTGAGGAGAGGAGTGAGGAGTGAGGGGAGGAGTGAGGAGAGGAGTGAGGAGTGAGGAGTGAGGAGAGGAGTGAGGAGAGGAGAGAGGAGTGAGGAGTGAGGAGAGGAGTGAGGAGAGGAGAGAGGAGTGAGGAGTGAGGAGAGGAGTGAGGAGTGAGGAGAGAGGAGTGAGGAGAGAGGAGAGGAGTGAGGAGAGGAGTGAGGAGAGGAGTGAGGAGTGGGGAGAGAGGAGTGAGGAGAGGAGTGAGGAGTGAGGAGAGAGGAGTGAGGAGAGGAGAGAGGAGTGAGGAGTGAGGAGAGGAGTGAGGAGAGGAGTGAGGAGTGATGAGTGAGGAGAGAGGAGTGAGGAGTGAGGAGTGAGGAGTGAGGAGTGAGGAGTGAGGAGAGGAGTGAGGAGAGGAGTGAGGAGTGAGGAGAGAGGAGAGGAGTGAGGAGAGGAGTGAGGAGTGAGGAGAGAGGAGAGGAGTGAGGAGAGAGGAGAGAGGAGAGGAGTGAGGAGAGAGGAGAGGAGTGAGGAGTGAGGAGAGGAGAGAGGAGTGAGGAGAGAGGAGTGAGGATTCAGGAATGATAAATTAGGAATGAGGAGTGAGGAGTGAGGAGAGAGGAGTGAGGAGAGGAGTGAGGAGAGGAGTGAGGAGTGAGGAGAGAGGAGAGGAGTGAGGAGAGAGGAGAGGAGTGAGGAGTGAGGAGAGGAGAGAGGAGTGAGGAGAGAGGAATGATAAATTAGGAATGAGGAGTGAGGAGTGAGGAGAGGAGTGAGGAGTGAGGAGTGAGGAGAGAGGAGATGAGTGAGGAGAGGAGTGAGGAGTGAGGAGAGGAGTAAGGAGTGAGGAGTAAGGAGAGAGGAGTGAGGAGAGGAGTAAGGAGTGAGGAGTGAGGAGTGAGGAGTGAGGAGAGGAGTGAGGTGAGGAGTGAGGAGTGAGGAGAGGAGTGAGGAGTGAGGAGAGAGGAGATGAGTGAGGAGTGGAGTGAGGAGTGAGGAGAGGAGTGAGGAGAGAGGAGTGATGAGAGAGGAGTGAGGAGAGGAGTGAGGAGTGAGGAGTGAGGAGTGAGGAGAGGAGTGAGGAGAGGAGTGAGGAGTGAGGAGAGGAGTGAGGAGAGAGGAGTGAGGAGAGGAGTGAGGAGAGGAGTGAGGAGAGAGGAGAGGAGTGAGGAGTGAGGAGAGGGGAGTGAGGAGAGGAGTGAGGAGAGGAGTGAGGAGAGGAGGAGTGAGGAGTGAGGATAGGAGTGAGGAGAGAGGAGAGGAGTGAGGAGAGGAGTGAGGAGTGAGGAGAGGAGTGAGGAGAGAGGAGAGGAGTGAGGAGAGGAGTGAGGAGTGAGGAGAGGAGTGAGGAGAGAGGAGAGGAGTGAGGAAAGAGGAGTGAGGAGAGAGGAGTGATGAGAGGAGTGAGTATAGGAGTGAGGAGAGAGGAGAGGAGTGAGGAGAGGAGTGAGGAGTGAGGAGAGGAGTGAGGAGAGAGGAGAGGAGTGAGGAAAGAGGAGTGAGGAGTGAGGAGAGAAGTGAGGAGAGGAGTAAGGAGTGAGGAGTGAGGAGAGGAGAGAGGAGTGAGGAGAGGAGAGAGGAGTGAGGAGAGGAGTGAGGAGTGAGGAGTGAGGAGGAGTGAGGAGAGGAATGAGGAGTGAGGAGTGAGGAGAGAGGAGTGAGGAGTGAGGAGTGAGGAGATAGGAGTGAGGAGTGAAGAGAGGAGTGAGGAGTGAGGAGAGGAGTGAGGAGAGGAGTGAGGAGTGATGAGAGGAGTAATGAGAGGAGTGAGGAGTGAGGAGAGGAGTGAGGAGTGAGGAGAGGAGTGAGGAGTGAGGTGTGAGGAGAGGAGTGAGGAGAGGAGTGAGGAGAGGAGAGGAGAGTGAGGTGAGGTGGAGTGAGGAGAGGAGTGAGGAGAGGAGTGAGGAGAGGAGGTGAGGAGTGAGGAGTGAGGAGAGTGAGTGAGGAGTGAGTGAGGAGTGAGGAGAGGAGTGAGGAGAGGAGTGAGGAGAGAGGAGTGAGGAGAGGGGTGAGGAGTCAGGAGTGAGGAGAGGAGTGAGGAGAGAGGAGTGAGGAGAGGGGTGAGGAGTCAGGAGTGAGGAGAGGAGTGAGGAGTGAGGAGAGGAGTGAGGAGTGAGGAGTGAGGAGTGAGGAGTGAGGAGTGAGGAGAGGAGTGAGGAGTGAGGAGAGGAGTGAGGAGGAGGAGTGAGGAGTGAGGAGAGGAGTGAGGAGAGGAGTGAGGAGGAGAGGAGTGAGGAGAGGAGTGAGGAGTGAGGAGTGAGGAGAGGAGTGAGGTGAGGAGTGAGGAGTGAGGAGAGATGAGTGAGGAGAGGAGTGAGGAGTGAGGAGAGGAGTGAGGAGAGGAGTGAGGTGAGGAGTGAGGAGTGAGGAGAGGAGTGAGGTGAGGAGAGGAGTGAGGAGTGAGGAGGAGTGAGGAGTGAGGAGTGAGGAGTGAGGAGAGGAGGTGAGGAGAGGAGTGAGGAGAGGAGTGAGGAGGAGTGAGTGAGTGAGGAGAGGAGTGAGGAGAGGAGTGAGGAGAGGAGTGAGGAGTGAGGAGAGGAGGAGGAGTGAGGAGAGGAGAGAGGAGTGAGGAGAGGAGTGAGGAGAGGAATGAGGAGTGAGGAGTGAGGAGAGAGGAGTGAGGAGTGAGGAGTAGGTGTGAGGAGGTGAGAGAGGGAGTGAGGAGAGGAGTGAGGAGAGGAGTGAGGAGTGATGAGAGGAGTAATGAGAGGTGTGAGTGAGTGAGGTGAGAGAGTGTGATGAGTGAGGAGTGAGGAGAGG
>NC_140173.1:139686931-139704431 GCF_963971535.1 Notolepis coatsorum
ACATACTAGCGTCATGTCCAAGGGTGTACTTGTACATCAAGCTGCCTCACGCTACGGAAACAGGAGATAGGCTCCTGCCCCATGTGCCGTTACGGCTCGAGAACCATTGGTTCTCAAAGGCAACTTCAATAGAACTGACACCAAAGTCCAAGTAGAGCATAGAGCGCTGGTGTTCTGACGTGACGACCCTTCCTTCTGTTAGAGTTTCCTTGGTATAGAACGCTGGTATTTTTTATTATTATGTTTTTAGTAGGTTTTTATTGTTCTTACTACCGGGCAGTCCGGTAGAGAGAGAGAGAGAGAGAGAGAGAGAGAGAGAGAGAGAGGAAGAACGGGAGACAGAGCGGGGGGAAGACATTCGGCAAAGGACGCCGGGTCCGGGAATGGAACCCGGGTCGGCCGCTTAGCGACGCAGCGCGTTACATGGTTCGCCACTTGGGCGCCCAGAACGCTGGTATTCTGATGTGATGACTCTTCCTTCTTTTAGTTTCCTTGGTAGATAACGCTTGTATTCTGTCTCTCCTCTCTGTCTCTCCTCTCTGTGTCTCTCCTCTCTGTGTCTCTCCTCTCTGTCTCTCCTCTCTGTCTCTCCTCTCTGTCTCTCCTCTATCTGTCTCTCTCTCTGTGTCTCTCCTCTCTCTCTGTCTCTCCTCTCTGTGTCTCTCCTCTCTGTCTCTCCTCTCTGTGTCTCTCTCTCTGTCTCTCCTCTCTGTCTCTCCTCTCTGTGTCTCTCCCTCTCTGTGTCTCCTCTCTCTGTCTCTCCTCTCTGTGTCTCTCCTCTCTGTCTCTCCTCTATCTGTCTCTCCTCTCTGTGTCTCTCCTCTCTCTCTGTCTCCTCTCTCTGTGTCTCTCCTCTCTGTCTCTCCTCTCTGTCTCTCCTCTCTGTCTCTCCTCTCTGTCTCTCCTCTCTGTCTCTCCTCTCTGTGTCTCTCTCTCTGTCTCTCCTCTCTGTGTCTCTCCCTCTCTGTCTCTCCTCTCTGTGTCTCTCCTCTCTGTGTCTCTCCTCTCTCTGTGTTTCTCCTCTCTGTCTCACCTCTCTGTGTCCTCTCTCTGTCTCTCATCTCTGTGTCCTCCTCTCTCTGTCTCTCCTCTCTGTCTCTCTCTCTGTCTCTCCTCTCTGTGTCTCTCCTCTCTGTTTCCCTCTGTGTCTCTCCTCTCTCTGTGTCTCCCTCTCTGTCTCTCCTCTCTGTCTCTCTTCTCTCTGTCTCTCCTCTCTGTCTCTCCTCTCTGTGTCTCCTCTCTGTCTCTCCTCTCTGTGTCTCTCTCTGTGTCTCTCCTCTCTGTCTCTCCTCTCTGTGTCTCCTCTCTGCTCTCCTCTCTGTCTCTCCTCTCTGTCTCTCTCTCTGTGTCTCTCTCTGTCTCTCCTCTCTGTGTCTCCTCTCTGTGTCTCTCTTCTCTCTGTCTCTCCTCTCTGTCTCTCCTCTCTGTCTCTCCTCTCTGTGTCTCCTCTCTGTCTCTCCTCTCTGTCTCTCCTCTCTGTGTCTCTCCTCTCTCTGTCTCTCTCTCTCTGTCTCTCCTCTCTGTGTCTCTCCTCTCTGTGTCTCTCCTCTCTGTGTCTCTCCTCTCTCTGTGTCTCTCCTCTCTCTGTGTCTCTCTCTCTGTGTCTCTCCTCTCTCTGTGTCTCTCCTCTCTGTGTCTCTCTGTGTCTCTCTCTCTGTCTCTCCTCTCTGTCTCTCCTCTCTGTCTCTCCTCTCTGTGTCTCTCCTCCTCTCTGTCTCTCTCTCTGTGTCTTCCTCTCTCTGTGTTTCTCCTCTCTGTCTCACTCTCTGTGTCTCTCTCTCTGTCTCTCATCTCTGTGTCTCTCCTCTCTGTTCTCTCTCTGTCTCTCTCTCTGTCTCTCTCTCTGTGTCTCTCCTCTCTGTCTCCTCTCTGTGTCTCTCCTCTCTCTGTGTCTCCTCTCTGTCTCTCCCTCTGTCTCTCCTCTCTGTGTCTCCTCTCTGTCTCTCCTATCTGTGTCTCTCTGTGTCTCTCTCTCTGTCTCTCCTCTCTGTGTCTCCTCTCTGTCTCTCCTCTCTGTCTCTCCTCTCTGTGTCTCCTCTCTGTCTCTCCTCTCTGTGTCTCCTCTCTGTGTCTCTCTTCTCTCTGTCTCTCCTCTCTGCTCTCTCTCTCTGTCTCTCCTCTCTGTGTCTCCTCTCTGTCTCTCCTCTCTGTCTCTCCTCTCTGTGTCTCTCCTCTCTCTGTCTCTCTTCTCTGTCTCTCCTCTCTGTGTCTCTCCTCTCTGTGTCTCTCCTCTCTGGTGTCTCTCCTTCTCTCTGTGTCTCTCCTCTCTCTGTGTCTCTCCTCTCTGTGTCTCTCTCTCTCTGTGTCTCTCCTCTCTGTGTCTCTCCTCTCTGTGTCTCTCCTCTCTGTGTCTCTCCTCTCTCTGTGTCTCTCCTCTCTCTGTGTCTCTCCTCTCTGTGTCTCTCTCTCTCTGTCTCTCCTCTCTGTGTCTCTCTCTCTGTGTCTCTCCTCTCTGTCTCTCTCTCTCTCTCCTCTCTGTCTCTCCTCTCTGTCTCTCCTCTCTCTGTCTCTCCTCTCTGTGTCTCTCTCTCTCTGTCTCTCTCTCTGTGTTCTCCTCTCTCTGTCTCTCCTCTCTCTGTCTCTCCTCTCTCTGTCTCTCCTCTCTGTCTCTCCTCTCTCTGTCTCTCCTCTCTGTGTCTCTCCTCTCTCTGTCTCTCCTCTCTGTGTCTCTCTCTCTGTGTCTCTCCTCTCTGTGTCTCTCCTCTCTCTGTCTCTCTCTCTGTGTCTCTCCTCTCTGTGTCTCTCCTCTCTGTGTCTCCTCTCTGTCTCTCTCTCTGTCTCTCCTCTCTGTCTCTCCTCTCTGTGTCTCTCCTCTCTGTCTCTCCTCTCTGTGTCTCTCCTCTCTCTGTCTCTCCTCTCTGTGTCTCTCCTCTCTGTCTCTCCTCTCTGTCTCTCCTCTCTGTCTCTCCTCTCTGTGTCTCTCCTCTCTGTGTCTCTCCTCTCTCTGTCTCTCTCTCTCTGTCTCTCCTCTCTCTGTGTCTCTCCTCTCTGTGTCTCTCTCTCTGTCTCCTCTCTGTGTCTCTCCTCTCTGTCTCTCCTCTCTCTGTCTCTCTCTCTCTGTCTCTCCTCTCTCTGTCTCTCCTCTCTCTGTGTCTCCTCTGTCTCTCCTCTCTGTCTCTCTCTGTCTCTCCTCTCTGTCTCTCCTCTCTGTCTCTCCTCTCTGTCTCCTCTCTGTGTCTTCCTCTCTGTGTCTCTCCTCTCTCTGTCTCTCCTCTCTGTCTCTCCTCTCTGTCTCCTCTCTGTGTCTCTCCTCTCTGTGTCTCTCCTCTTTCTGTCTCTCCTCTCTCTGTCTCCTCTCTGTGTCTCTCTCTCTGTGTCTCTCCTCTCTGTGTCTCTCCTCTCTGTGTCTCTCTCTCTGTCTCTCCTCTCTGTGTCTCTCTCTCTGTCTCTCCTCTCTCTCTCCTCTCTCTGTGTCTCTCCTCTCTGTCTCTCCTCTCTGTGTCTCTCTCTCTCTGTCTCTCCTCTCTCTGTCTCTCTCTCTCTGTCTCTCCTCTCTGTCTCTCCTCTCTGTCTCTCTCTCTGTCTCTCCTCTGTCTCTCCTCTGTCTCTCTCTCTGTCTCTCCTCTCTGTGTCTCTCCTCTCTGTCTCTCCTCTCTGTGTCTCTCCTCTCTGTCTCTCCTCTCTGTGTCTCTCCTCTGTGTCTCTCTCTTCTGTCTCTCCTCTCTCTGTCTCTCCTCTCTGTGTCTCTCTCCTCTCTGTCTCTCCTCTCTGTGTCTCTCCTCTCTGTGTCTCTCTCTCTCTGTCTCTCCTCTCTGTGTCTCTCCTCTCTGTCTCCTCTCTGTCTCTCTCTCTGTCTCTCCTCTCTGTCTCTCTCTCTGTGTCTCTCCTCTCTGTGTCTCTCTCCTCTCTGTCTCTCCTCTCTGTGTCTCTCCTCTCTGTGTCTCTCATCTCTCTGTCTCTCCTCTCTGTCTCTCCTCTCTGTCTCTCTCTGTGTCTCTCCTCTCTGTGTCTCTCCTCTCTGTCTCTCCTCTCTGTGTCTCTCCTCTCTGTCTCTCCTCTCTGTCTCTCTCTCTTGTCTCTCCTCTCTGTCTCTCCTCTCTCTGTCTCTCCTCTCTGTGTCTCTCCTCTCTGTCTCTCCTCTCTGTCTCTCCTCTCTTCTCCTCTCTGTCTCTCCTCTCTGTGTCTCTCCTCTCTCTGTGTGTCTCCTCTCTGTGTCTCTCCTCTCTTCTCTCTGTCTCTCCTCTCTGTCTCTCCTCTCTGTCTCCTCTCTGTCTCTCCTCTCGTGTCTCTTCTCTCTGTGTCTCTCCTCTCTGTGTCTCTCCTCGTCTCCTGTTGCAGCGCCTTCAGACTCCAGTGGCGTGGAAACAAGTGGGAGAAACTAGGGGATGTCTCCATTTGCTGTTGCTAATTATTCCTATAAAGCAGGGAATAAGGGTTCTCTCCAGGCACAGCTCAGACTTCATCATGGCTGCAGACAAAGATAAGACAGACGATGAAGGCTGCGCCAAGAAGAGGGACTAATAGAGTATCTATTTTAACCCATTATAATAGAAGGGGTAATGTATCTCTCTCTCTCTATCTATCATATATTGATAGTAATATATTAGCATAGGGCTGGGCGATATGGCTAAAATAAAATCTCAGATTTGTTCACACACATCCGATTACATCGATTTTTTCTCTTAAAACTAGAACGCCAAGGAAATCATTCAAATAAGCTTTGTTTTTATTTGACATAATTATCAAACCAAGATGAATTTCCTATTGGGATTGAAGTGCAAACCTAACTTTCACAATCTTCACTTAAAATAAATAAATAAATAAATAATAAATAAATAAATAAATAAATAAATAAATAAATAAATAAATAAATAAATATAAATAAATATATAAATAAATAAATAAATAAATAAATAAATAAATAAATAAATAATATAAATAAATAAATAAATAAATAAATAAATAAATATAATAAATAAATAAATAAATAAATAATATATATAAAAGGTTACTCTGATCAAACAAAGATGAATGTCCCTATTGGGATTAATAGTGCAATAACTTGCTTTTCACCAAACTTCACTTTAAAACAATAAAAGGTGCCTCTTGATCATCAAACAAGAATGAATTTCCCTATTGGGATTAATAAGTGCAAATCTAACTTTCACCAAACATCACTTTTGTCAAATAAAAGGTGACTCTTAAAAAAATCGTCCTAAATCATTAATTCGAATTAATCGATAAAGTCGATTAATCGTCCAGAACTACATCACCCTTGTCATATATATTCACACATTACACTGTATATTTATATTTGCCAACTTCTTTGTGTTGTACTTGTGCTGTGCATGACAATCTAATCTAATCTAATTCTAATCTAATCTAATCTAATCTATTAACTATCTAATCTAATCTATCTATCTAATATCTAATCTCATCTCATCTATAAGGTCTTCAGTGTGGACAACAAAGCCGTAAGGGGGTAACGTAGTCTCTCTCTCTGTTTCTCTCTCTCTGTTTCTCTCTCTCTGTTTCTCTCTCTTTCTCTCTCTAATATGTACTCTTTCAACCAGATGTGCACTTGCAGTAAACTAGGAGGGCTTTTTCTTAGACAGGCGCATGAGGAATTCACGTCACAGCATTATGACAGCAAATAGAGAGGGACATCTTTCAGGCTTCAAGGTTATGTCAATAAAGAGGGATGGTTACAGTATCTATTGGAATCATAAATAGAAGAAGGAACGCATCTCTCTCTCTCTCTCTCTCTTTCAGCGTGTGCGCCTGAAAAACCTTTTTTCTAAAGGCTCTTAAGGAATCTTATCAATATTGATTTGACTCCACAACAAAAGAAGGGGGGGGGGATGGTAATATTTGTAAGGCACAACACCGTTTTGAAGCAGAGGAAGAAACGTCCCCCCCCCCCCCCCCCCTTGCAGGCAATTTAGCAGACCAGGCCACCAGGAAGACTCCGGGCTGGGCTTGTGTCTATCAATATAATATATTATATATTATATCAAAAACAGATCCACATGCCAGCAGGTGATATACAGCCAGAGCTGAACATGTTAAGTGGTAAATGGACTGCATTTACAGTATATAGAGCTTTTATCCAAAGCTCTTTACAATGGATTATGTCTCTCATTCAGCCTTTCACTCACACACTGGCAACAGAGGTGACCATGCAGCACGGTGCCAACCTGCTCACCGGGAGAAGTTAGGGGGTTAAGTGTCGACCGCTCTCTACCTCCTGGGCCACTGTCACCACCTGAGAGGCTGCTCTATTGTGCCACGAGCCCACGACACAGTGCATTATCTTCTTCTTCTTAATCGCTGTATTAAAGTAGTGATATGCGTCTTGTATAACTGCACACACATACTGCACACCGTGTGAAATGCAAGGAGAGATTCTGCAGGTATGCAGTGAGATCAGCTATGATGTCATGCTGCTTGTCAACGGGGGAACTGTAGATATAAAAAAAAAAAAAAACACTTACGGTGCATTTTTATGTAGAAAAGGAACATCCACAGAGCTTTAAGAAAGGTGCGGAATAAAAGTATTGCTTCCCCCCTCCAAATAAATGATTGATTAATGAATTTCTCATTGAAAAAATGTGTGCAGGTCCAAAATGAACGTTGTTGTTAGTGGCTGAATGTTATCTATAGCAGCTTTAAGACATCATGATTTCAATAGTGATGTAATGACAGTAGCAACAAAAAATTTGAAGTTGCCTCCCTATAGGGAGGCGATTCTCTTCTTTTTTTTTACCTCCTTTTTCTGCGGATGGTTTTGTGAATAAATCTCCATTATGCTTCAATTAATATGTGTTTATTGTATAGCAATAAGGTTGGATGAATTCGGCAATTGTATAAAGATGTAAGCACTGTCTATCTGTAATACAATTTTCAATCAATCCAATAACACCCGCTCACTTCATTCTTAGATGGAATGCCTTGAAACAGCGCACCTCCGAGCTGCTTCTACACACGGAGGCAACTTATCTTTTTTGTTTTTGGAACTACTTTTTCTGCGGATGGTTGTCAATAAATCTTCAATTCATGTGTGTTTATTGTATAGCAATAAGGTTGGATGAATGCGCCAATTGTATAAAAGCCATTATACCACTTGTAGTCGTGTGTTATGAGAATTAGAGCATGCCTAGGGGGGTCTAACGACCCTCGGCTGCGCCTCAGGCCTAACAACCACCCCTTTCTAATTCTCATAACACACTCCTGCGCGCGATGTAACGCTTAAGCGCGCGTGGGAGCGTGCGTGCACGTGACGTCAATAAAACACACGCAACCAGCTTTGGAAATCACCAACGCATGCCTGATTGTAGTGACATGTGCGGTGAGTTGATGTAGACTCAGCGGTGTGCGCGGCGCGGAGGGGTGATATGTTTACTTTACAACTTGAGTTGTCAAACTGCAATTAAGCCCCGCCTGTGTCTCTCCGCTCGTGTCTCCAGTCGGCATCTGTGGGCTGTGGCGTTCCTGTCGGAGCCTGATTGTGCCGCTCACAGCGCCGTGATTCATGACGGCCGAGCGCAGACTTTCCGCCCACACACCGCGGCGTGCACGCTGCTGCAGACCCATTCTTTAAGGCTTTCACACGCCACTGGGCTGTGGGAGAGCAAGGCCGAGAGAGAAAGAGAAAGTTCTCAGTTCACTCTCACAGATATGTTACACAAGCTGGAGTCTAGCGTGAAGTCTTTTTTGATGTCTAAGCTAAGGTGGCCACCGGGGAGAGAGGGGGCGGCGAGAGCGAACCCCCCTGATGATGACTCCTTCTTATTTACTCACGGAACACGGTGTCACTTGTCGGTCTCGTCGGAGGTGTCGTGATTGAACTCCTCTCCTAGTTGCAGCAGCGGTTCGGCGTTTTTTTTAGCTCCCTCTCAAACTTCGAGGCCACGGCGCGCTCATTTACACCGCGGCGGCTTTTTGACACAGAAAGTGATAGCAGGTAGCGTTCTCGTCGTCTCGGAGTAAACATGAATTTCTAATGATGGCGACCGAGATCTGTCCTTAACGTGTGGGTTCGTCTGGCACTTGATCACGCAATGAAATTATGTTTCCTATCTAAACAGCTGTACCCCCCCCCCCCACACACACTCTATAAAAGATTCATAAATATTTATACAACGGCATGCAAATTTCTCGATTCTGATAGGCTGAAACAGTCAAGTTACACGTGGGTATTTGTAATAACCAACGCTCTTGGTCCCAGGACCCACCCACAGCCGAATTACTATCAATCCGCCATGCAAGTTTTTAGAAGTGAAAGCAAGATGGCGGACACGCCGGACAGTAAACGTTACGAAAGGATATGTTGATAGGGTCATAAAGACTAAATGAAAAACGATTCTGTCACGGCGAATGTGTTAGTTTCTTAAACAATGTTGGATTATGTAATTGATGGGTCATGAGTAATTGTGGAACAAAAGAAAAATCGCGCGAATTGATTGATTGATTGAATTTTTTTTTTTTTACATTTTTTCCCTACTTTCTATAGAAGCAGCTGGGAGGTGCGCTGTTTTAAGTGAGCGTGGATTATTGAATTGATTGATTGATTAATTGATTCCAAACCTTAACCAACTTCGAAAGAGAGCGACTTCGAAAGAGTCGCCAAGCTTAACCAGTTGGAAACAAGGCGGACAGTAATAAAATTAGCAATCAATCAATCAATCAATCAATTCAATAACAATCAATCACAAACAATTCACTCACTTAAAACAGCGCACCTCCCAGCTGCTTCTATAGAAAGTAGGTTAAAAAAATAAATAATATTAGGGCAAAGAAAACTTATTTTTTTCCCCTATAGAGCAAAGAAAACTTTTTTGTTTTGTTTTACCTACTTTCTATAGAAGCATCTAAGAATGAAGTTATATAGAAAGTAAAAAAAAAAAAAAAAAGTGGGATGTGTTAGTTTGTTGGATGTCTTAGTTGAAAGACAGTTGGATGTGTTAGTTTGTTGGATGTCTTAGTTGAAAGACAGTTGGATGTGTTAGTTTGTTGGATGTCTTAGTTGAGAGACAGTTGGATGTGTTAGTTTGTTGGATGTCTAGGTGAAAGACAGTTGGATGTGTTAGTTTGTTGGATGTCTTAGTTGAGAGACAGTTGGATGTGTTAGTTTGTTGGATGTCTTAGTTGAGAGACAGTTGGATGTGTTAGTTAGTTGGATGTCTTACTGAGAACAGTTGGATGTCTTACTGAGAACAGTTGGATGCACTTCCGAGCTGCTTCCACATGGAGGCAACTTCTCCTTTTTTTTGGGAACTACTTTTTCTGCGGATGGTTTTTTCAATAAATCTTCAATTAATGTGTGTTTATTGTATAGCAATAAGGTTGGATGAATGCGCCAGTTGTATAAAAGCCATTACACCACGTGCAGTCGTGGGTTGTGAGAATTAGACCATGCCTAGGGGGGTCTAACGACCACCCCTAGGCATGGTCTAATTCTCACAACCCACTCCTGCGTGTGGATGTAATGCTTTAAAAGACCACAGATGTAATCCAGCTCCTATATGTTGCTCTGATATTCAGATGTTACGGTGTCTAATTTACTCATTTCATCTCGACTGGCTGCCTTCGTTCTTCTCACTGTGGTAAACACCCTGATGTCGCTTGTTAACATGTCACGTATACAATTGCCGGCGCACTAGTCAATTACAGAAGCACTTTAACGGCAAAGTGTATTCAACATTGTCATGAGGGACATACAAAAGAAAAAAAGAGGTATAGATTTAATTAGTGGCGGTTAGGATACGTGTGGAGAGGAATACGTCATAGAATAAGTCATAGGTCCAATCCCAATCCTGATTATATGCACTTTTACTGCAAATTGTGCCTCTATGCATCATGCACTTTACTATGATATTGTAGTGACTACATTATTGGTTCGTGTTCTCCTCTGACTGTGTTGTGTAGTGGGAGGGAACTACTAATCTGGCACTGCGGCCAGAGGGGAAATCTATTGCGGTGGCACTCGCTGTTGTCATTCATTACTGTGCTGGCGATTACATGTGCTGTTGTTCTGTGTTGACTGACGTGGCTTTGTACATTAAACAAGCATTACGTTACCTCCGTTTATTCCTCTTTCCTCCGGGCACTACAATATGCACTTTAGGGGATGTTGATCTTAACCTTAGCATTTGTCCTTTTATACTGTCTGTGTTTTTTTTCTTACTGTCCATGTTTTCTTTCTGTACTGTTTCTACTCTGCTCCTGTATTGGTTTAGTTGTAGACACACAGTATTGCTCTGTACCTGTATTCCAATGTGGATTTGTCCATACATGGCAAATAAAATCTCTGACTCTGAATCCCCAAGTTTTGGAGTGCCCTCGACTGGGTAGTGGCCCTTCAGAACAGGAGCTACAAGGGGGAAGGGTTGAAATATTTACCTAGGAAATGGGACACCCTCGTTAGGTCATCAGTAGTAAAATAATGTAAAGGACTTACATATTTCTGTAGTGATAACCATATCCAACCATAACCTACATTGTAGTTTAACAATAATGATAGGTAATTAATTTATTGTATATATAAATGGTAAATGGTGCATTATAAAGTGCTTTAACATTTTTGTTCCTCACATTTTACCGATTCACTCACACATTCACACCGATGTGGAGGCAACCATGCAAGTGTAACAGAGGTACCGCAGTCTATCCACAGTCACATGGTACAAGTAGTTCGGTGGCTGTGGATGTTAAGCGGTACTGCAAGTAAACTCACTCCCCAGAGGCATCCAAACTGAGCGCTTAGGGGGGATATCCTTTCTTGGCGCAGCGGTTTGTGATGTCGGCCCCTGTGCGGGAGACCGGGGTTCAACTCCCACTCAGGGCAATCCCTTAACAGGGGTCGAATCGGAATTTGAAACACAACGCAGAGCAATATGAGACCGGTTACACAAGGTGCCGACCTGCTTATCGGGATCAATTGGTGGTTAAGTGTCTTGCTCAAGGACACATCGACACGCTGCCCGGGAGGACACGGGAATCGAACCGGGAACCTTCCGACTAACAGTTCTACCTCCTGATCCACTGTCGCTCAGCAGGTATATCAGACACAGCACTTTATTTACAGTGTATTATGAAATTACGTTAATTGTGTGCTGAATTTTTGGTCATTTTTTACATGATATGTTGTGGAACTGAAATCTTTTTTGGAACGGTGAGAAAACTAACCCAGAACACAGAGCAGTACTGCCCGGTTGGTCCAGTTGAGCAGTTTTGCTGGATCTGATTGTTAAACTGACATAACCATCGTGTCCGCCATCAAACGATACCCACAACCATTCATTTACTCTTGCTTTGATTTGGAGGAGTTTTTGGAATGTGTGCGTCTGAAGAAAAGTGAGATCGAATTTTTTTTGTGCAAAAACCAAATAGGCTAATACGTACAAAATATACATATCACGTACTTGCAAAATATACATATATCACATACTGTATCACTATAGAAACGTAATTCCTTAACGTTGTCCCTTCTACCCCTCTGTTCTGAGTCAGCATCTGAAAACACTGTGTTGGCCAGTTGGAGGGTCAGTTGGAGGGTCAGTTGGAGGGTCAGTTGGAGGTCAGTTGGAGGTCAGTTGGAGGTCAGTTGGAGGGTCAGTTGGAGGGTCAGTTGGAGGGTCAGTTGGAGGTCAGTTGGAGGTCAGCTGGAGGGTCAGTTGGAGGTCAGTTGGAGGGTCAGTTGGAGGTCAGTTGGAGGTCAGTTGGAGGGTCAGTTGGAGGGTCAGTTGGAGGTCAGTTGGAGGTCAGTTGGAGGTCAGTTGGAGGTCAGTTGGAGGTCAGTTGGAGGTCAGTTGAAGGGTCAAATTAATCGGGACACCCCACCCTATGTGGCCACGTACAAAACTGAGGGGTAACGTCTTTATCAACGTATTGTGCATAGCGTGAAGCAGTAGTTTTTCCTACTATATGGTTTGTTTTTGGGTATGTTTAAGTGCTTTTTACAGTGGCCCCATTCACTTTACATTAGTTTCATGACTAGCCAAACAGGCATCCAGTATGAAGATTATGAATTATGAATCCTGCCATTAAGATATGGCCCACATGAATGCCTTAATCGAGTAATGATCCTACGTGATTACGGTGATATTTACAGTATTAATACTTCAAGACATGTAGCGATATGAGTCTCAACAACCACGGCCTACAACCTTTTTGGGCATGAGATCTACTTTGCCCTTTTCCAAGGCTGGAGAGATCTACCATCAGCAGATCTACCATCACCAGATCTACCATCAGCAGATCTACCATCACCAGATCTACCATCAGCAGATCTACCATCAGCAGATCTACCATCAGCAGATCTACCATCAGCAGATCTACCATCACCAGATCTACCATCAGCAGATCTACCAGCACCAGATCTACCATCAGCAGATCTACCATCAGCAGATCTACCATCAGCAGATCTACCATCAGCAGATCTACCATCACCAGATCTACCATCACCAGATCTATGATCACCAGATCTACCATCAGCAGATCTACCATCACCAGATCTACCATCAGCAGATCTACCATCAGCAGATCTACCATCAGCAGATCTACCACCGCCAGCCAACTAGTGGACATCACCACCACTTTCAAGTCTCATCATAGCCTGGCTAATTATAATAATACAAACATAGAATTCGTCCATGTTTTAATATTAATAATAATATGTAAATTCCTACTATCTGGGGAGACAAGCATATGCAAATTGAAATGCTAAATGGATTGCATTTATATAGCCCTATCTCCAAAGGGCTTTACAACGTACGTCTCACATTCACCAATTCACTCACACATTCACACAGACGACGGAGGCAACCATGCTCATCGGGAGCAGTTAGGGGTTAAGTTCGGCACAGTGCCAGGGATGATCCGGAATCTAACCGGGGACCTTCCCATTACCAGATGACCGCTGTACCTCCTGAGCTACTGTCACCCCTGTATTATTATTTATTATGAAACAATACAAATAAATGATGGGACCTGATAATGGAGGCACTGCTCCAGTGTCCTTATTAGACCCTTGTGTTTCGCCTGTTTTATTGCAACACTACTATCACCGACATCTAAGAAGGGAGATCCCCCCTTGAACGGCCCTTCTAAGGTTTCTCTCCTCCACATTGCCTGTGGTGCATTTTTTTCCTATTGCTAGGTTTTAGTGAGTTTTTGCTTACCTTCGCGTGGGGTATGTCTGGGAGTGTTGCATTTATTTTATTCATTTAAAATGTTTTGGACTTTATGGTGTTTTTGTGTTGTTCTTGATTTATTGTGATGTTTCTTCTTGACTTGTTTAACACATTGGTTGCCGTTCACGAGAATTCTCGTTTCTGTGGCCCAACGGTTCAGTGGCAAAAAACGAAGATTCTCGTTTTTGGGTCGTTATTTCTTTTATTCGCTATTGCCATTCATAATCCATCGAGGCACCTTGTGCAGGCTGTCCTGAATGGGTCTGAGATCGCAAACGTCCAATACCGCCGCCTAACACCTTGCGGCCACTATTGCACATCCTTGGATTCTCTCTGGTTCAGCCTGTACGTTGATCTAAAAAGTCCGGTCCGGGTTTTCCTACCCGGGCAGTAGTAACCTTTATAACACATGGGCTGGGGAGAACCAAGCACTGTGGATTCATGTATTTCGGTGGATTATCTTGGCAACACGATCGAGATCAATACTTGGAATGGAAATCATATAATTCGAATATTCTTTTTGCAGTACCTCCTAGTCAAGGTAAGGGGCTATATGTTATCAATCTTGCATTGATCCGAGCATGCCTTCATTTTGATCCGTGTGTGTCCTGTAACGTTACTCCACAACGTATGCCGTTGGTGACGATCGAAGCATAAACCCCCCCCTTTCATGCATGCATGATGAAACATAATACAGATAATATACCGTTGATTCAGATTGATTGTTGATCCAAGCGAGGAATGCCACGATTTATAGTGAAATGCAGTAAACGCGGCTTACCGGCGTTTCCTGGGATTACACAGGATTACTATAAAACTATACTCATATTCACCACGGTATAAAACGGGAATGTATTGATGAAATTTTTTTCAGTTTTTTGCATCTTGACCGGAAGAAACTCAATGACAATCGTCTATATTATTAGATCCATAGCTATAATATTTAATATAGTTTTAGCACTGCAAACACCGGCATGTATCCCCATTCATTAAAGCGCTGGCACACACGGCCCACAGCGACCTCTGGTGAACTGCACTGGATGTGTTAAAGAAGACGTGTCCGGCCCATGGGGACATTAATGTGTGTTGTCGGCCTTACAAATACATTTGATTTGATTTGTGTATTAGCCTGTTGCAAAAATAAATCTAATTGTGTCTACTTCGTTTAAGGAAACAATACAAATTCTCAGTGATCAAGATGTGTGTTTGCCATTTAAGAAGTCTTACATTGTACAACACAAATTGAAAAGTATAGTCTCTCTTATTTCAGGAGCAAGAATTTGTCCAAGCATTTGAATCTGTCCAAAAATGTCCCTCTGCTCAGCCCGTGGACGTCTGAGTAATAATGTCAAAATAATAGCACAGTCAAAGAGCACAACTGACCTACACACATTTCAAACTGAATAAAAACATTTGACAAACAAGTTTCATGACGTGTCAGATCCAGGTGATGCATGATAGGAGGATGAGAGCTACTAGCATAACTTTCTCCAGAGCAGAGTTGTGTTTTTTTCATGGCACACACCCCACAAGACGTGTGACAGACTTTGCAATTCAACTTTTATGCCTAAATGAGCTGTCATGCTGTCAAGTCACGCCAGACACAGAGGGCGAGAGAGAAAGAGAGAGAGAGCTCAATTTAGTTGTTCAACCCTTTGCTCTGTAGTAACACTGTATGATGTATGTGTGTGTATGTATGTATGTATGTATGTATGTATGTATGTATGTATGTATGTATGTATGTATGTATGTATGTATGTATGTATGTATGTATGTATGTATGTATGTATGTATGTATGTATGTATGTATGTATGTATGTATGTATGTATGTATGTATGTATGTATGTACAGTATGTATGTTAACCTGTATGTATGATTAAACTAGTTATGGTATGAAGGCAGCGACAGTACTTCAGAGACGGGGAGAGATGAAAGGATGAGGCTGCGCTTGTCTAAATTATTTCCTATGTTATCAAGACACTTCATCTGTACGCAGCCTAATACTGTTATTCTCACTCAAGTGAGACAGAACACATGTTGCTGGGTGTTGACTCAAAAAGAAAACAACATTTTACTTATTATACAAGACGGGTGGCAACCTTCCCTCTCCTCCTCAGCACTCAGACAGCCTCCTCTCCTCCCCGGCACACAGACAGCCTCCTCTGTACTTTGTGCCCCGAATGGAAGGTCCATCACCTCCTTTGTGTTCAATGTCTTTATTGAATGAAATTACCAAAAAAAATAATCCTCTTCCCATTCTATGTAGGTCGATGTCTCTTGGCAGCTTGTCCGATAGCCTACCCATCCATAAAATCTGGTTTCACAGTCTGGTCATTTGGGTAAACACCTGGCTGATACCTGCGTATGAGTCCCAGGACCCTATGACCTAGTTCAGACCACCTGGTCCAGCCCTACTGTATATACACTCCAGCCCAGCATCCTGTGCTCTGCAACTTCCAAGCTATTTAGAACTCCCATCTCTACTCAAGTTCAAGTTTCTTTATTAGTTGTCATACAGAAGTACAGAATACTTTTATACAAAATGCTTCTTTCTGTTACGCTCCAGAGACTGTGCTAGACAAAAAAGATAAGTATAAAATAAAATAAGTATAGCAGTATAAAATAGAAGTCACGTACGTAGACACACGTGTGCAATATGTACATATGTACAATGTTCAATGCAAAGTAGAAGTAACTGAGTTACCATACAATATACTATACAATATACTAATATACAATATAGTGCAAAGCAGAAATGGGATGAGGTTCAATTTACAGTAAGGTGTACTGAGGTATGGGTTGTAGTGCAAATTCTTTGCCAATATATATAAAGTGTGTTTAGGTGATCTAAAGTGTGTAGAGTGGGTGCTGCAGTGAGTTGTTTGTTTAAAGTGAGTGTGTGTGTGTGTGGATGTGTGTGTTGTGAGTGCATCTGATGGTTGTTGTATAGTGTTATTGTTCGTTGAGCATCCTGATGGCCTGGGGGTAGAAGCTTCTTCGGAGTCTTTCTGTGCTTGCCATGAGACTCCGGTATCGCTTGCCTGACAGCAGCAGTCAACCTTGCCTCCGCTCCTCGTGTCCCTCCACCCCCCCCCCCCCCCCCACACTTCCCAGTGACGAGGAAACAACCTTCCCTCAGAAGTCAGAACTACAGTCAACTCAATCTTCCATAACAGACTGGAAATTCTACTACTTCAAAAACCACTTCACCTCCTCCTCCCTCGCTCCATCCTCGACTTCCACTTGGCCGTCTGGCTGAAGATGGCCTTTCTTCTAAAGAAAAGAAAGAAAGCGTACTTCTCCTTCATCAGTGTTCTTCTTTATTGTGCATAATATTTGTTGGTATCTTTTCATTGGTGCTTCTTATTCTCAGGATATTGCCTGCGCTCTGTGACATCACCTCAGTACCGACTACATTTTGGCCCTGGGCAGAGGCTGTATAAGCGGTGTGTTTGGGTGACCATTCCAGGCACGTGCACACATAGAGCCCAAGGGGTGCTTGAGCACCTGCCTTTTTGAGCCTCATAAAAAAAGTGGCCTTTTTGAAAGAAAAAAAAGTTTAATTTATTTTTTATTTTTTACCGTTACGCATAGGCTATAGACTGCCCTTCCAACTGAAAAATGTCAGGATAGAATCAAAATATTAGGTAAAGAGAGAGAGAGACACCCCATATTCCATTGCAGTTTGCACGGCCTACTCGGCGTGCCTCTCCGCGGACCTATATATTTTATGCATAGCGTGGGTGGTGATGATGATGATAGAAACCGCTGTGGCGCATACAGTTGAATGCTGGTATTACACTCACTGAGGGACACGAAGAAGTCAAGTCCGATGGGATTTGGGAATCTCAAATACAAATCGGGATTGGAATAAAAAATGCATTTATATTAAACAATACAGAATACACAGCACTTCTTGGGGTCTGTAGGGTAAGCACTTATTCCCTCCCAACATTTATGGAGATGTATGGGCCTTTTAAGTCAGTGATAAAAGTGTCTTTCAAGGATAAGTGAGCTCATGCACTGATTATTATAGTTCAATATTCAATATTTGATCACCGAAACCCCCCAAAAAGTATAAAAAGGGGGCCCCCCCGCCCGAAAAGGGCCCTTAAAAATCGGGCTCGGTTCAAGCACTCACAGGTATAGTGCCCTTTACAGCCTTTGAGCACCTGCCCCTCTAAAGTCCTGTGCACGTCCCTGGACCATTCAACTGGAGGGTGCCAGTCTCCAGAGTGGTTGTTGAAGGTGACCTGGTGTATTGGTGTGATGTTAGCTGGTAAGGAGTGATTGGGGCTCGACTTACAGGGAGGAACGCAGTGTTCCCTGGTGAGGGTCCCAGTCTAAAATCTCACCTAAAGTGTCA
>NC_140173.1:139714431-139716736 GCF_963971535.1 Notolepis coatsorum
GCAGCAGTAGTAACAGTAGAATCAGTAGCAGCAGCAGTAGTAACAGTAGAATCAGTAGCAGCAGCAGCAGTAGTAACAGTAGAATCAGTAGCAGCAGCAGCAGTAGTAACAGTAGAATCAGTAGCAGCAGCAGTAGTAACAGTAGAATCAGTAGCAGCAGCAGCAGTAACAGTAGAATCAGTAGCAGCAGCAGTAGTAACAGTAGAATCAGTAGCAGCAGCAGTAGTAACAGTAGAATCAGTAGCAGCAGCAGTAGTAACAGTAGAATCAGTAGCAGCAGCAGCAGCAGTAGTAACAGTAGAATCATTAGCAGCAGCAGTAGTAACAGTAGAATCAGTAGCAGCAGCAGTAGTAACAGTAGAATCAGTAGCAGCAGCAGTAGTAACAGTAGAATCAGTAGCAGCAGCAGTAGTAACAGTAGAATCAGTAGCAGCAGCAGCAGTAGTAACAGTAGAATCAGTAGCAGCAGCAGTAGTAACAGTAGAATCAGTAGCAGCAGCAGTAGTAACAGTAGAATCAGTAGCAGCAGCAGCAGTAGTAACAGTAGAATCAGTAGCAGCAGCAGCAGTAACAGTAGAATCAGTAGCAGCAGCAGTAGTAACAGTAGAATCAGTAGCAGCAGCAGCAGTAGTAACAGTAGAATCAGTAGCAGCAGCAGTAGTAACAGTAGAATCAGTAGCAGCAGCAGCAGTAGTAACAGTAGAATCAGTAGCAGCAGTAGTAACAGTAGAATCAGTAGCAGCAGCAGTAGTAACATTAGAATCAGTAGCAGCAGCAGCAGTAACAGTAGAATCAGTAGCAGCAGTAGTAGTAACAGTAGAATCAGTAGCAGCAGCAGCAGTAGTAACAGTAGAATCAGTAGCAGCAGCAGCAGTAGTAACAGTAGAATCAGTAGCAGCAGCAGTAGTAACAGTAGAATCAGTAGTAACAGTAGAATCAGTAGCAGCAGCAGCAGTAGTAACAGTAGAATCAGTAGCAGCAGCAGCAGTAGTAACAGTAGAATCAGTAGCAGCAGCAGTAGTAACAGTAGAATCAGTAGCAGCAGCAGTAGTAACAGTAGAATCAGTAGCAGCAGCAGTAGTAACAGTAGAATCAGTAGCAGCAGCAGCAGTAACAGTAGAATCAGTAGCAGCAGCAGTAGTAGTAACAGTAGAATCAGTAGCAGCAGCAGTAGTAACAGTAGAATCAGTAGCAGCAGCAGCAGTAACAGTAGAATCAGTAGCAGCAGCAGTAGTAGTAACAGTAGAATCAGTAGCAGCAGCAGTAGTAACAGTAGAATCAGTAGTAACAGTAGAATCAGTAGTAGCAGCAGCAGTAGTAACAGTAGAATCAGCAGCAGCAGCAGTAGTAACAGTAGAATCAGTAGCAGCAGCAGTAGTAACAGTAGAATCAGTAGCAGCAGCAGCAGTAGTAACAGTAGAACCAGTAGCAGCAGCAGTAGTAACAGTAGAATCAGTAGCAGCAGTAGTAGTAACAGTAGAATCAGTAGCAGCAGCAGTAGTATCAGTAGCAGCAGTAGTAGTAACAGTAGAATCAGTAGCAGCAGCAGCAGTAGTAACAGTAGAATCAGCAGCAGCAGCAGTAGTAACAGTAGAATCAGTAGCAGCAGCAGTAGTAACAGTAGAATCAGCAGCAGCAGCAGTAGTAACAGTAGAATCAGTAGCAGCAGCAGCAGTAGTAACAGTAGAATCAGTAGCAGCAGCAGTAGTAGTAACAGTAGAATCAGTAGCAGCAGCAGTAGTAACAGTAGAATCAGTAGCAGCAGCAGTAGTAACAGTAGAATCAGTAGCAGCAGCAGTAGTAGTAACAGTAGAATCAGTAGCAGCAGTAGTAGTAACAGTAGAATCAGTAGCAGCAGCAGCAGTAGTAACAGTAGAATCAGTAGCAGCAGTAGTAGTAACAGTAGAATCAGTAGTAGCAGCAGTAGTAACAGTAGAATCAGTAGCAGCAGCAGTAGTAACAGTAGAATCAGTAGCAGCAGCAGTAGTAACAGTAGAATCAGTAGCAGCAGCAGTAGTAACAGTAGAATCAGTAGCAGCAGCAGTAGTAGTAACAGTAGAATCAGTAGCAGCAGCAGTAGTAACAGTAGAATCAGTAGCAGCAGCAGTAGTAACAGTAGAATCAGTAGCAGCAGCAGTAGTAACAGTAGAATCAGTAGCAGCAGCAGTAGTAACAGTAGAATCAGTAGCAGCAGCAGCAGTAGTAACAGTAGAATCAGTAGCAGCAGCAGTAGTAACAGTAGAATCAGTAGCAGCAGCAGCAGTAACAGTAGAATCAGTAGCAGCAGCAGCAGTAGTAACAGTAG
>NC_140173.1:139716936-139750269 GCF_963971535.1 Notolepis coatsorum
TTATGATATAATATATATATAATAATGACACAAGGACTGCTTCTCCTACCTTGCCGATGGCTCCGTCAGACATTCCCAGGGGACCCTGCAATTGAGACAAAACAAAACAATATAAATTATGAAAGAATTTTCACACAGTACATTGATGTGATGTAAAAGCGGCGTCTGAACCACTTTGCAAAAAGAAAAAAAAAGAAAAAAGGCAGACGTTGAGAAACACGCAGAAGAAGACCTGCTCACAAACACACTGTTGCCCACACGTGCCGCTCCTTTAATGGGCACGAAGCTCTTCGTTGCGGATGTCTCTGGCCGATTTTAAAAGCCCGTATGGCACAACACGCTCGTACGACCTTGGGGAAATAGCTACTCTCTGACGCCTCGACTGTAAAACACACATCCCAGTGGGTGTCTCAGCCACTTAGAGCAGGGGTTCCCAACCGTTTTGGTTTGCGACCCCTTAAAACAGAGGGATGCCTGTTCGCCCATTTACACATTTACACATTTACTTTAGTAATTTAGCTGAACGCTTTTATCCAAAGCGACTTAGAACTTCTGTACAACAGGTCAGCAGGAAGGAAGGGTACAACTCTAAGTAACAATGTTCGTCAAACAGTGTCGAACTCGAGTGCTACTGTACTACAGTCTTGAGTGCATAGTAGTAGTATTAGCATGAAAGACATATTAGCATAGTAGGTAGTAATATAGGAAAAGTAGATTCCTTAGTAGGAGAGTGCATACTCCGTGAAAGACAGTACAAGGTTACAAGGTTAGTTTTTTTTATTTATTTATTTATTTTTCACTTCAGGTATTGGTTGTTGATGTTTTTAGTCTGACTCTCAATAGTCAAGCATAGACAGATAATAATGATTTTATTTGATTTAACTTGATTCATAGTTGGGGGGGGGGGGTCAAGGTCTTTACTCGTAAGCTCTTAAGAGTTGAAATCATTTCACAAGAGAAATGCAGCATCTCTACCAAATATTACAAAACCTATTATTATGTATTCGTACGTCTCTTCGCGAACCCCTTGGAAATCATCTTCTGAGCCGCAGAGAACCACCGCTTTAGAGAACTGTGCCTCAGTGAAAAGAGGTCACTCACACATGGAAATGCTAGGGGACAGAGGAGACACTGTCACACACTAGGGGTGTTATGGAGAGGCTGCCATTTGGAAATGTCACACTTCCTCTCTTTCTTCTCATTCATTTTCTCCGCCGCCTCCTCCTCCTCCTCCTCCTCTCCCCTGACTTTGTGTCCTACAACTTTATGAGATATTAAGGAGGATAGGATAGCACTGAACAGTCAGCGGCTCAATTACACTAAAAGATAATTGAACCTATGGAGCAGAACGGTGCCAGGGGGGGGGGGGGGGGGGGGGGATCTCTGCAGGCTTTTCTGGAAATAAGATCTAAGAAAAAGTTACAGAGATGAACCCGAGTGAGATACAATAATAAAAAAAAGTATAGCTATACACATAATAGGACATACATATCTAAACCCTGTGCCATGGTGACCAGTGCAACTCGCGGCACTGTACATTTTCTTTCGTTTTTTCACGGGAAATTCACTGTATTATTTTACAGATTACTTTTGTTTTTCTACTTTAAGTGTAAATGCCATAAAAATACAGTAAATGACCTTTTATCAAAATATTACCATTAAATAAAGTTTGTAATCTGTAAATGTATTTGATTTTACTGTCATTTGACAGTAAGTATTTGGCAACCATTGATGCCAGACATTTACCGTTTTCTTGCAGCTTTTTTCTTACAGTACAGCAGTGTGTGGAAATAATTGGATGCTGTCAAAAAGTGTGGAACCCTGGCCTCTTGACACAACCTTATGGTGATGATACTGTATACTGTACACTGTAGCAGCAGCAGTATCAGTACTCAGTAGTAGTAGTAGTAATAGCATACGCATGGCAGTATCAGTAATAGTAGTAGTAATAGTAGTAGTAGTAGTAGAATTAGTAGTAGTAGTAGTGGTAGTAGTAGTAGTAGTAGTAGAGTAGTAGTATAGTAGTAGTAGTAGTAGTAGTAGTAGTAGTAGTAGTAGCAGCAGCACTAGTAGTAGTAGTAGTAGTAGCTAGTAGTAGTAGTAGTAGTAGTAGTAGTAGTAGTAGTAGTAGCAGTAGTAGTAGCAGTAGTAGTAGTAGTAGTAGTAGTAGTAGTAGTAGTAGCAGTAGCAGTAGTAGTAGTAGTAGTAGTAGTAGTAGTAGTAGTAGTAGTAGTAGTAGTAGTAGTAGTAGTAGTAGTAGTATTAGTAGTTTTGGCAGTCTGAGAGTTGTATGTTGAGTTGTTTTTTTGTGGAGGACATCTTCGGTTTTGCAGGATTTTTGGAGAAGGCATGGCACCTGAGACAAAACACACTGTATCCTATATAATTGTATTTGAATTCACCTTGTTTTTCTGTTTATTTACATTGAGTACAGCTTGTGTTATATTACGTTTTATTGTATTTTCTTGTATTTTTTTTATGGCCATCTTGGGCTATGTCATTTGTTAAGTAATTGGTAAAGTATATTATTATATACTGATTGTTATGTGTCTTGTAAGCCCATATGGGCTGGGCATACTCTGTATGTAAGACACGAAAATAAAAATATCAAATCAAATCAAAAAAGGAGTAATAGCAGAAGAAGTAGTAGTAGCAGCAGCAGTAGTAGTAACAGTAGAATCAGTAGCAGCAGTAGTAGTAACAGTAGAATCAGTAGCAGCAGCAGTAGTAACAGTAGAATCAGTAGCAGCAGCAGCAGCAGTAGTAACAGTAGAATCAGTAGCAGCAGCAGCAGTAGTAACAGTAGAATCAGTAGCAGCAGCAGTAGTAACAGTAGAATCAGTAGCAGCAGCAGTAGTAACAGTAGAATCAGTAGCAGCAGCAGTAGTAACAGTAGAATCAGTAGCAGCAGCAGCAGCAGTAACAGTAGAATCAGTAGCAGCAGCAGTAGTAACAGTAGAATCAGTAGCAGCAGCAGAGTAACAGTAGAATCAGTAGCAGCAGCAGCAGTAGTAACAGTAGAATCAGTAGCAGCAGCAGTAGTAACAGTAGAATCAGTAGCAGCAGCAGCAGTAGTAACAGTAGAATCAGCAGCAGCAGCAGCAGTAGTAACAGTAGAATCAGTAGCAGCAGCAGTAGTAACAGTAGAATCAGTAGCAGCAGCAGTAGTAACAGTAGAATCAGTAGCAGCAGCAGCAGTAACAGTAGAATCAGTAGCAGCAGCAGTAGTAACAGTAGAATCAGTAGCAGCAGCAGTAGTAACAGTAGAATCAGTAGCAGCAGCAGTAGTAACAGTAGAATCAGTAGCAGCAGCAGTATAAACAGTAGAATCAGTAGCAGCAGCAGCAGCAGTAGTAACAGTAGAATCAGTAGCAGCAGCAGTATAAACAGTAGAATCAGTAGCAGCAGCAGTAGTAGTAACAGTAGAATCAGTAGCAGCAGCAGCAGCAGTAACAGTAGAATCAGTAGCAGCAGCAGTAGTAACAGTAGAATCAGTAGCAGCAGCAGCAGTAACAGTAGAATCAGCAGCAGCAGCAGTAGTAACAGTAGAATCAGTAGCAGCAGCAGTAGTAACAGTAGAATCAGTAGCAGCAGCAGTGGTAACAGTAGAATCAGTAGCAGCAGCAGTAGTAACAGTAGAATCAGTAGCAGCAGCAGTAGTAACAGTAGAATCAGTAGCATCAGCAGTAGTAACAGTAGAATCAGTAGCATCAGCAGTAGTAACAGTAGAATCAGTAGCAGCAGCAGATAACAGTAGAATCAGTAGCAGCAGCAGCAGCAGCAGTAGTAACAGTAGAATCAGTAGCAGCAGTAGTAGTAACAGTAGAATCAGTAGCAGCAGCAGTAGTAACAGTAGAATCAGTAGCAGCAGTAGTAGTAACAGTAGAATCAGTAGCAGCAGTAGTAGTAACAGTAGAATCAGTAGCAGCAGCAGTAGTAACAGTAGAATCAGTAGCAGCAGCAGTAGTAACAGTAGAATCAGTAGCAGCAGCAGTAGTAACAGTAGAATCAGTAGCAGCAGCAGTAGTAACAGTAGAATCAGTAGCAGCAGCAGTAGTAACAGTAGAATCAGTAGCAGCAGTAGTAGTAACAGTAGAATCAGTAGCAGCAGCAGTAGTAACAGTAGAATCAGTAGCAGCAGCAGTAGTAACAGTAGAATCAGTAGCAGCAGCAGTAGTAACAGTAGAATCAGTAGCAGCAGCAGTAGTAACAGTAGAATCAGTAGCAGCAGCAGTAGTAACAGTAGAATCAGTAGCAGCAGCAGCAGTAGTAACAGTAGAATCAGTAGCAGCAGCAGTAGTACAGTAGAATCAGTAGAAGCAGCAGTAGTAACAGTAGAATCAGTAGCAGCAGTAGTAGTAACAGTAGAATCAGTAGCAGCAGCAGTAGTAACAGTAGAATCAGTAGCAGCAGCTAGTAACAGTAGAATCAGTAGCAGCAGCAGCAGTAGTAACAGTAGAATCAGTAGCAGCAGCAGTAGTAGTAACAGTAGAATCAGTAGCAGCAGCAGCAGTAGTAACAGTAGAATCAGTAGCAGCAGCAGTAGTAACAGTAGAATCAGTAGCAGCAGCAGTAGTAACAGTAGAATCAGTAGCAGCAGCAGTAGTAGTAACAGTAGAATCAGTAGCAGCAGCAGTAGTAACAGTAGAATCAGTAGCAGCAGCAGTAGTAACAGTAGAATCAGTAGCAGCAGCAGCAGTAACAGTAGAATCAGTAGCAGCAGCAGTAGTAGTAACAGTAGAATCAGTAGCAGCAGCAGTAGTAACAGTAGAATCAGTAGCAGCAGCAGCAGTAGTAACAGTAGAATCAGTAGCAGCAGCAGCAGCAGTAGTAACAGTAGAATCAGTAGCAGCAGCAGTAGTAACAGTAGAATCAGTAGCAGCAGCAGTAGTAGTAACAGTAGAATCAGTAGCAGCAGCAGTAGTAACATAGAATCAGTAGCAGCAGCAGCAGTAACAGTAGAATCAGTAGCAGCAGCAGTAGTAGTAACAGTAGAATCAGTAGCAGCAGCAGTAGTAACAGTAGAATCAGTAGCAGCAGCAGTAGTAACAGTAGAATCAGTAGCAGCAGCAGTAGTAGTAACAGTAGAATCAGTAGCAGCAGCAGTAGTAACAGTAGAATCAGTAGCAGCAGCAGTAGTAGTAACAGTAGAATCAGTAGCAGCAGCAGTAGTAACAGTAGAATCAGTAGCAGCAGCAGTAGTAACAGTAGAATCAGTAGCAGCAGCAGTAGTAACAGTAGAATCAGTAGCAGCAGCAGTAGTAGTAACAGTAGAATCAGTAGCAGCAGCATCAGCAGTTCATATCAGCCTGTTGTTCTGTTTCTGTCCGAGGCAGCTTGGACTGTGTGACGGCTCGTCCTGCCGTAACGCATGGCGGTGTCGGTGCCCCACAGTGTGCGCGGGTGACTACACACACGCAGCACAGACAGCTCCAGGATTGATTTAGAGGAGCCAAGGCTATAACTCAGGGAGTCAACAGGCCTTACAGGCAGACTCGTCCGCTCACTCATCAATACCGGCATCCTCCCTCCCCCCAGAGTTCTCTTAATATACCCCCTGTGGCTTCTCCTTTGTGCACTAATAATCTAACCGTGTTGTTGTTGTTGTGGCAAACATGGATGAGAGGTTTTTTCATAGATCAATAATGTATAGTAACCGTGGCCTTAATGGACAAAGTTTGCATATATGTTTTCGTAATGAGTTTGTATGATGATGCCAGCCAGAAAAGAAATGGGGGGAGAAAAACTGTTAACATTGCTATATGTGGATATATAGTGTCTGGGCTCAGCTTTCACCGCTGGGTCTGATTAACATGCTTTGTTATATTTGAGTATATATTAATATATTTGAGACGGAGACAGTGTTACGCCAGTAGTGATCTTATTGATTATTGTATCTCAGTCCAGAATGGCGCTGAGCGATTTGGCTCAGTTTTTTACCTTGGTGGATGAATGACGGGACACGGCAACCGCTGGCAGTTGATATGCATGTGCGTGTGTGTACGGTGTACGCACTAGCTTGTGTTGCAGTACTCACTCGAGGTCCAGGCTCTCCATTCTTCCCTTTCCGTCCCTGAACCAAAGAGGGAGAGAGAGAGAGAGAGAGAGAGAGAGAGAGAGAGAGAGAGAGAGAGAGAGAGAGAAGAGAGAGAGAGAGAGAGAGAGAGAGAGAGAGAGAGAGAGAGAATGAAGATGAGCGAGATGAACCAACAGGTGTGACTATAGGCAGGAATGCCGCTTGTGATTAAAGGCTAGACAGCGACGACTGGCTCATTGGCTAATTTGCTTTTAATTAACAACAAGAAAACATCTTAATAGCTGCACCCTGTGGGGCCCATGCTCTTTGGTCCCTCCTCCAGCTTATCGCCGGCTCCTACCCAGCTGTGAGAGGTCCCCCGCCAAATCAATCAAAGCAAGAACAAGGAAAAAACAGGGCCAGGGCCGATGCATTTGTCCGGCGTGCCAAGAAGGAAGCCAAGAAGGAGTTGAAAATCCGGGGGCTGAGAGCGTTGAAAGAATCGGACATCTTACAGTGAGACGTAATCGTAAAGTTCTGTTAGAATCGGGAGGATTTATGTCCTTGTCAGAGGAAGAGGATAAAGCTCTGTGGACATCTTGGGAACGGGCAGAGCATCACAGCGGAGGAGAAGAAGAAAAGGAAGCAGCGTCTGGGACTACGTGACTTTCTATCTGGGACAGCGTGACAGATGTGAAAAATCAACTCAATTAGAGAGGGGTGGGCGAGGCTGGTGTGATTCTCGTTCTCGGGCCAACAGCAGTTGTAGCGGCTCTGTAATCAACAGCGCAATAACTGGGTAGAACACGGGCAGACCCATTACCAGGCCTCAGCAGCACGCCAACCACTTCCCACTGTGCATGTGGTCGCTTCTCCCAGGCCAATGTCGCTTAAAATATGTAAGTACTTATCGACCACAGGAAAAAGGTACATATTGTATGTTATGTTATAGCCATAAGTAATATTGACATGTTTACAAAAATGTACAATGTGTACATATTACAAATAAGTAATATATGGGTGGCTAAGTGGCGCAGTGGGCAAGGCGCTCGCCAATAGTGCAGGAGATGCTGGGTTCGAGCCCAGCTCTCGGCATTGCTACCAGCTTGGCTGGTCGTTCATACTAACACAATTGGCAGTGTTACGGGGTGGGAAAGCTGGTGGGTGGGTCCTGGTCGTTGTAAACAGCGACTCCTACAGTTCGGTCGGGGCGCCTGCTCAGCGAGGAAAAGGATCTAAGGGGGGTAGTGTGATCCTTCCACACGTTACACCCTCTCAGTGAGAGTCCGCGCTGCCAGGTGAAAAGAAGCGGTTGTATTGGCTACACATGTGTCAGAGGAAGCATGTGATAGCCTCCACTCTCCCAGACCGACCGTAGGGGGTAGGTGCGCAGCGACCAGGAAGGGGATTGGGAATTGGCATAACGACTAACATTGGGATGGGAGAAAAACAGAGGAAAAAGGAGCGGGAAAAGATCCAAAAAAACTAAAAACTAAAAAAAGTTATATATTGATGTATTTACAAATAAGTACATATATTACATATTCAAAATGTTTAAACTTTTTATGTTTTCAGAAAATGTTTTAGTTCCCCCGCTGGGGAACAAACCCAGGACGCTCACATGGGAGGCAAGTGCCTTTACCTCAAGACTACTGAGACACACTTAACCCTTATAACCTTACCCCTAACCCTAAACGTAACCCTAACTTTCTATCTTAACCATAACCATTAAACGTTAAAATTAACCATCATCAGGACGGCTACGTGGCGTAGTGGGCAAGGCGCTCGCCACGAATGCGGAGATGCTGGGCTCGCCTGTTCGAGCCCAGCGCTCCACATTGCTTTCAGTTTAGCTGGTCGTTCATACTAATACACATTGGCCGTATTAGGGGGTGGGAAACTGATGGGTGGGGATCGGGCGTTGTGGACAGCGACTCCTACAGGTCGGTTGGTGCGCCTGCGCAGTAGAATCAGGAAGTGTCGGGGGCAGCGTGAGCCTCCCACGCGTTACTCCTCGCCACTGAGAGATCGAGCTGCGCAGGTGAAAAGATGCGACTGCTGTTACCTCAAGTACCGGAGGGGACTTGTGCTATGTATGACTTAGTCCACATTGCAGCCGGCTTGTGGGAGGCAAGAAACAGCGTTCGTGACAGGGGAGGGTTGAATTGGATGATACGAAATTGGGATGGGAGAAAATATAGAAAATGGGAGAAAAAGTGGACAAAAAATAAATAAAAAAATGAACCATCATCATAGTATTGCTGCGTTTGTAAATGGTGCATTTATATAGCGCTTTAATCCAAAGCGCTTTACAATTTGTTCCTCACATTTTACCCATTCACTCACACATTCGCACATTGCTCAAGGACACTTCGACATGCTGCCCGGGAAAAGTAGGAATTGAACTGGGAACCTCTGGATTACCAGACGACTGCTCTACCCCCTGAGCCACTGTCGCCCCTCGTTTGTAACACAATCATTGTTAGTTCAACCCCTGATCGTGCTGTGTGTTTTGGACGTTTGTAAATATATTACTTATGGCTATAACATAATGTACATTATGTAATTTTTTTCCTGTGGTTGAGTGCTTCCGTTTTCTGATGAGACCATGTTGCTTATTCATGAGTCCTTGTCTCTGTTTCGACAGTATAACTGCATTTAATTTTTAATCAACTTAAACATATACGCTAGGTGTATTTTGACTTCTTCAAAGTTATTTTTATTGTAATCTTGTAACACAGTAACGCTGTGGTACAAGTATGTGTATTTTCTTTCTATGACAAATACTGTATGACAAATACTGTATAAATCATGATGGTATTTGAGATGGTATCCTTTTGCATGGACCCATGATGGAATCACTTAAAACTCGCCCCCCCCCCCCCCCCCCCCCCCCCGCTCCCCCTCATGTCTGACACAGTCGTCATCATAGCGCGAGGAGGAGACGTGATGTTCCCGTGTGACATGTCAGGACGGGTGATACAAAGAAAAGACACCTCCTTTTTTTTGCCTCTGTCGGGGGAGGGATCTTTGGAGAGGACGGGGATCGCAGGCTGATGAAAGAGTTGCTGTGAATCACAAAGCCCTCATCCGCCCCCCCCCCCCCCTCCACCCCTCCACCCCCTTCCCTTCCCTTCACTGACACCCCATCTACATAGACTTTGATTAACCGGCTCAAGTGTACATTCGTGACAGTCAACAGTGAGAGCAACTGCTTTTAATCATCTATGCGTGTGCATGTGTGTGCGTGTGCGTGTGTGCGTGTGTGTGTGTGTGTGTGCGTGTGTGTGTGCGTGTGTGCGTGTGTGCGTGTGTGTGTGCGTGTGGGAGGTGTTTACATGCACTTGTTTGTAGTAAGCATTGGTGGGCTGCACCTGCATCAAAGGAACTGGTTGGTGAAACCACAGTACATTTTAGCCTTCATAATGAGACAATAGAAGCCGTGTGTGTGTGCGTGTGCGTGTGCGTGTGTGTGTGTGTGTGTGTGCGTGTGCGTGTGCTTCCTCTCAGGGACTGGCCTAGGTTCCTCTGATCAGACGTGTGCTTGTTTGATGTTCCACGTGCAACATGGCCCCCGTTGGCCTCTTCTCTTCATCATCTCATTGTGTTAATAAAGCTCCGAGCGTCGTTCTCTCTGGGAGGCTCGTTCTCCTCCGCCCTCGCTTTCTGCTCCGACGCCAACGTCGTGACCCGGCTCCACTCGCACAGCTAGAAGAGGAACATTTTGCATAGAAAAAATTTAAACATGAAATACCGTTAAAGTCGTGGAAAGCGCTCCACCGTTTTGATTCCGTTGAGGTCAGTCGGCGCGATCGAGGTCACGGTTGGCCTTTGACTATAAGACTACTCGTTGAAAAGAGCATGGAGATCAGCGGTCGTCTGGTAATCGTAAGGTTCCCGGTACATTTTCGGCTCCTCCCGGCGACCCCGTGTGTCCGTGAGCTCCCGATGAGCACGTTGGCACCTCGCACGGTTCCCCTCCGCCGTCGACGCGTGAACGTGAGGCGTATGTTGTAAAGCGCTTTGGAGAAAAGCACTGTAATAATAAATGCAGCCCATTTACCATCCATTCAAGAGCAGATTTGAAAGGGCAAGACATCTCACAAAACAATAGGACTTTCCAACGAGGGCGGGTCGGCGGTGTTGCTTTGTTATTTTAATTGATAATGATATTATGCTAACACTACGTCTGCAAAAACGCCCAGACTGTTTGTTCTAGAGACTTTAGTGTCTTGCTCTCCGCCCCCTTGCTCCCCCGAACTCAAGACAACAAAAGCAGATTAATTAGCTAATGAATATTTCATACGCTATTATTCCAAAGTGAGTGATGAATTATGCAGTTTTTCTAAATTATTTTCCCCCACATTTCGCCCCTTAAAACTTATTTTTAACTCCGAGCTGCCTGCTGGTGTTTCTGTGCCGATGTCATTTGCATAACCATCATCTAAATAAACAGAGACGGCTCGGGAAGCTGACCAGGCGACTGCAGAACCAGCGGCGACCATCTGGGGTTAACTTGTGTGGCACAAGACTTAAGGCCCAGTACTCACACTACACACCGACACCGTGGTGCTGCTTTTGGAAGTGGCGGAGCACCTTCTTCTTCTTCTTCTTCTTCTTCTTCTTCTTCTTCTTCTTCTTCTTCTTCTTCTTCTTCTTCTTCTTCTTCTTCTTCTTCTTCTTCTTCTTCTTCTTCTTCTTCTTCTTCTTCTTCTTCTTCTTCTTCTTCTTCTTCTTCTTCTTCTTCTTTTTTTTTTTTTTTATTGGTCTTTTTTTTTTTCCTCCATTTTCCTCCGATTTTCTCCCATCCCAATGTTAGTCGTATGCCAATTCCCAGTCCCTTCCTGGTCGCTGCGCACTTACCCCCCACAGTCAGATCATCTGGGAGAGTGGAGGCTACCACGTGCTTCCAATCACCGCTTCTTTTCACCTGGCAGCGCGGATTCTCATTGAGAGGGCGTAGCGTGTGGGAGGATCACACTATCCCCCTCAGGTCCTATCCGCGCTTAGCAGGCGCCCCGACCGAACTGTAGGAGTCGCTGTTTACAACGACCCGGACCCACCCCGCCAGCTTCTCCCACCCTCTAATACTGCCAATTGTATTAGTGTGAACGGCCAGCCAAGCTGGTGACAACCCCGGAGCTGTGAGCTGGATTCGAACAGGCAAATCCAGCTCACAGCTCCGGGGTTGGTGACGAACGCAATCTCCGCTCAGCCACCTAACCGCCCAGCACCTTCTTCTTCTGTTCTTAAAGGTTAAAGGTTCAACCTCTTAAACTGTTAGGTCCCCTTATAAGGGGACCCGGCTTTTCTTTATCATAAATCGATCAATAGAGACCGTATTAGATCCCCATGTGGGGTATCATTGGAAAGCCACACTCATTGGCTACAACCCTGTCCAACGATTTTCGAGATCGCCAAATGATTGACGGAGCTAGAGCCCCGGGAGTCGGGGGTGGTCATGTGTACTTTGGCGCACGCCTCACATATCGGCATGTGACTCGAGAACCGCTGAACGGATTATGTCAGCTGAAAGGGCAGTCGTCGACAGGCAACAAATAAGGCTTTAATTCTATATATATAATGTATTAAAGGAAATACACATCCGAGCCGCTAGAGGTCGGCAAAGTGGCGTGTCGCGAATCGTCCTCAAGAGGGCTCACATGTGGGCCCTTGGATGTTAAGAGATTAATGTTGTGTTTTTTTCTCCAAATGTATCCAAGAGTAAAGACAATAACCCTATCAAAACAGCAGTCAAAGTGTATATTTTCATTTTTACCGATGTTTTATAAGATTTACCGAAAATAAGAATTTATCGGAAAAATGCTAATTATATCTCTTTTATTGGAAAAACCGTGAGGAAATGACTAAATCCAGATGTTGCCATTGGAAAGAGGAGCCCTTTTCCCTATCCATAGATGTATGATTTGGCCATAATAAGGTCAAGGTCAAGTTCAAGGTCAAATATGAATACATAATTAAAATGTATTATAATTTATTACTGTATCTACAAATCCTTCTGTTGAATCATCTTCCCTTTATTCCTTTGCTTAGATTTATTTTACACTTGATCTCAAGAAGGTGCTGAATGAGCTCATGGAGCGTAATCAAAAGAACCTCAATGTTTTCATGGTGTTATTCACCGGCACAGATGCAAAAATAAATCATAATTTATATTCTCCCTTTTTTCATTACAATTGACTCAAGCCTAGTAACAGACACAATATTTCTGACACTGGGGAATGCATACCCCCAGGTCCCTAGATGTTCTTAGATACCAAGAACATGCTAATTGACCTTGTAGAAGTGGAGCAATCTTCCATTTACTTAGGCATGTACCTTTAGGCAAAATATCTGAAAATAGGGCTACAGCTTAACAGGTTAAAGGTTAACGGTTCTTAATGGTTAAATGTTCTAAAAGGCTACTTCCTTTGGTTCCATTTTGTGGACGATACAAGTTTTGTTCCAAAATGAGATATAAAAAATATATATATTAAATAGCAAAGATGAAGCAACAATACCCAATCTGACAAGGGGACATGTCTATGTGTGTATGTGTGTGTGTGTGTCTGTGTTTATGTGTATGTATGCGAGTGTGTCCTTGCCCCATTATCATGTAATGTGAATCTGTTTAGAAGTTCTGTTATAGGCCACTCCCCTTTTGTTACCATGCCCCTTTTAGCCAATTGGCATGAACACACACACACACACACACGCGACACACGCACGCACGCACGCACGCACGCACGCACGCACGCACGCACGCACACACAGAGTTGAAAGGGGGTGACAGAGAAGGTACTGTAGAGCAGCAGTGAATCAGCTGTGTTTTGTGTACGTTGTCTGTGGGTGCGTACGTTCATTCATGCCTGTTACACGAGGGGATTGTCTGATACCGCATGTGGCTTATTATGAGATTATGAAGCTAAAATGTTGAAGCAATCCATGACCAACAAGGGGGGGGGGGGGGCTTTAAAAAGCTTGAAAAGGCTACAACTCGAAGCAGAGCAGTCCCCTATAACCTGACTAGACTGACTGGACTCCAGACTATGCCTACCTGCAGTGACCACATTAAGCCACAATCCCTTGGGTGGTAGTTTAATTGCTTATAGATGTTTATTTTCATTTTACTTTATTTAACCAGGGTAATCACATTTGCATCTCTTTTTCAAGTGGGTCACACACGTAGCCTCCAGAGCCCCAATGGCACCATCCTGGAGAGTGCAATGATCACTGCTGTGTTGTTTTCAACCTGCTAAATGCCAAAACCATTACACTAAAAAAACATTCCCAAAATGAAACCCTTGAACTGCATGTTCTGAGATGCAGATATGAGTCTATTTCCAAAGTTGTTGTCAGTCTGCTGTGTGTTTAAATTCGCTATATACGATCGGTCGGCCATCATGAGTCATGATAGGAGGACATTGTGAGTCGTGATAGGACATCACGGCTCAGTAGTAAAATGTTTGACAGTGTGATGATCCAGAGGCCCTGTGGGCACAAGTCCAGGTTTATAAAGCAACTAAACACATCACTACTTCTTCCTGATGTGTTTAGTAGCAGTAGAGGACGAGCAGGGGGCAGTTCTAGCATTACTTCTGGGCCCACTGCAGTACCTTTGGGATCATCCCTATGTTCCCCGGGTCCCATGTTCCCCGGGTCCCATGTTCCCCGGTTGATTGATTAATTGATTGAAAATCTTATACATTTTTATTATTTGATTAATTATTACTGTCCGCCTTGTTTCGAACTGGTTAAGCTTAGGCCATCTTTCAAAGTTGGTTAAGGTTAGAGTTTGGAATCAGGGCTGGTGGTCTACAATTTTCAATCAATCAATCAATCAATCAATCAATCAATCAATCAATCAATCAATCAATCAATCAATCAATCAAGCGGAGAACATAGGACCCGGGGAACATAGGACCCGGGGAACATAGACATGCTCCCGTACCTTTTACAGTTAACATATTCTTATAATACTGTGTATATGAACAACCTTTGATGCCATTGGGAATCCTTAGGGGTCCCTGAAAACGGTGTATCGCGCGTTCTATCAGCTCAGGGGGGACACAGAACACAAAAGGAGGCCACTGGAGGCATGTAAGCACGCCCCCTTGTGCTTCAAGTTGATCTCTATACTATCACCCACTGATACCTTTGAAGGTATCCAACATTGTTTTTTGCAAGAGTTTTCTTGTAAACAGCATGCCTTTGTTTATATTCACATTTCCACCCAAATGGACAGTTTCCTGGGGGGAGGGGTTATGCAATCGGTTGCATCTATCTGTCTGTCTGTCTGTCTGTCTGTCTGTCTGTCTGTCTGTCTGTCTGTCTGTCTGTCTGTCTGTCTGTCTGTCTGTCTGTCTGTCTGTCTGTCTGTCTGTCTGTCTGTCTGTCTGTCTGTCTGTCTGTCTGTCTGTCTGTCTGTCTGTCTGTCTGTCTGTCTGTCTGTCCGTGGTTCTATGTGTCCACAGCTAATCTCACAGACTACAGGGCCAAACAGGATGAGGTGTTGCTGACATTTGGGCCAATGTGTTCATGGCTCTTTCGATCCCCACGTCGTGGACTATTTACCTGCATGCAACCAATGCATGTTCCTGTAGAAATCACCGCCTACATTTATCCCCTACACAGACTACAAACGGAGACCAGAATGCTTCATGTCCCTTGCCTACAGATTCTGCATTCATGACAGATGCAGATCTGTTTATAGAGATTAGTAATAGTGTACTAGTGTGTAATAGTGTACTAGTGTCAACGTGTACTATTGTACTAGTGTGCTAGTGTGGCAGTGTAATAGGAATAATGCGGGGAGATCTGCTTTTTATGTTTGCCCCGCCCCCTACACTTAAGCCCCGCCTAACATGTAGGCTACTAGAAAAGAAATGGGTGGCTGCTGCCTGATGGAGATTTGCACGCTACTGAGCGTACCTTTCTAGTACAGGCTGAATACATTTCCTACCTCATATAACCTTTTCAAAGACCATTTCAGTAGTTTTCTTTGCTCTCGTAATATTTATATCATCCGTTTTGGCTGAGAAGTTGTAATATGCCCAACCTCCTTTGATTGACAGGCAGTTAGCTTGTTAGATTTCAACAAAGATCATGAATATCAATCAGTTTGGGGGCATGTTTACACGCCTCCAATGCGCCGTTTGTGTCGACCCCGTGCTTGTGGCTCATGCGTCCTCGTGTATCCCAATAAGTCAAGTGAATTTTAGAATGTCCTTAGAAAAAGTACATTTTATGAATAACCATGAACATTCACCAGGACTAGTCACAGATTACAAGTCCTCCTCAGCCAACAGGGCTGTTATCGCGATGGACTCCCAGTCCGTTTTTACAGATTTGTACTCATCAAAAAGGTGCTACAAATGATTGATTTAGTTAGTGAACAATCAGAGTGATAGTGAGTTGCAGCGCTATCCTTCCCATCGAATTGCCGTGGCTATACTGTCAAAATCACTCTTCCAGGAAGCATCTGTGACGGTCTCAGCTCAGTAAGCAATCAGTTTGATGTCTACCATGTTGAGTTTTAAATTCTACTTCATTTATGACTTCCGGGGATGTCAGCGGTCTCGGCTACTCGTCTAGACAGCATTCTGTATTTTTGGAGCGATTTATTTTAGGAAATATAGAAAATGTATAGAGATCATGGGTCCCAGCTGATCTCTGAAAAGAAAAACAACTGTAACGGCAAGGCTGTGTAAGAAGAGAGATGCATCAAAGGTCAACTCCAGTCTCCAGGCAACCGCGGGGAACAAATCTTAATGTGAAGATGCACCATAGCAACCAATACCATCACAAATACCAGGAAACAAGACCAAAGCTCACTGGTCCAACTAAAAGCACGTATCTGGGCTGCAATTTGAAGCCATCATGGTCTCTCTCTCTCTCTCTCTCTCTCTCTCTCTCTCTCTCTCTCTCTCTCTCTCTCTCTCTCTCTCTCTCTCTCTCTCTCTCTCTCTCTCTCTCTCTCTCTCTCTCTCTCTCTCTCTCTGTGTCTAATACATTTGACAACATCCGAATGCTTGATTATTATTTGGCGGTAGATTAGAGAGAGGTGTGCGTGTGTGGGGGTGGGGGGGGGGGGGGGGGGTGGGGCAGGGGTAGTGGGTAAGGGTGGTGCAGGGAGGGCAGGATGAAGGGAGCGAGGGCAACATTTATAAAATTATCTATTATCTATTATTATCTATATCAATATATTACTTGAAGAACCGGAGAAACGTAAAGATATTCAGCAACTTAATCCACACAGGACTGCTGGCTGGCTCCAGCCCCTGGCGGCATGAATAATCTGAGGGACGTATTGGGGGACACAAACGCAAGACATTTGTGGGGTCGTGCAGCAATGAAAGTAAATAAACACAGCGAGGAGCACCTTTACGATGGTGCCGTAATCCTTATCCCAAATGTCAACATTTTCTCCGAGATTTTCCAAGAGACTGCGGCGGTAAGTGGCCAACGCGGAGGGCGAAGCAGGAGGTGGGATTTGGGTGGTTGGTGGTGGGGGGTTTGCATTTACTGACATTTGAACAGATAGGCCGTTTCAAAAGCCCTCCGTAATCCACCGGGCACACACGGCCCTGCCAAGAGGGGTCAGCAGGCCAGGTACGCTACGAGAGCCTCCTGAAATGAACACAATTAAGGATCCACCTGATCCTTTGGACACGCCGTTTACTAATGCAGCGACTGGCGTCTTTTTCTGGCCCCCACACGCCCGTAAATATGGCACCAACTGACCCCCCCCCCCCCCCCCCCCACTGCGGCATGGTGGTGTAGTGGTTAACCCTGTCGCCTCACAGCTAGAAGGTCCTGGGGACCAGGTTTCCATGTCGTCAGGTACCCAGGTGGCGTCTATTCGAAAGGCAACCGGTTTATGCGTTTTGCTAATCCGATTGGCCACTTGGACGTTTCTGGTCATGTGACATGTGCGCCCAATCGCGTGACGCGCCCATTTCCGCCTCGAACAGCCTGCAAACTACCTAACGCCTAGTTTATCACTGGTTAAGCTTAGGCGACTCTTTCGAAGTTGGTTGCGGTTAGAGTTTGGAATCAGGGCTGGCGTTCTATCGCCACGCTCTAAGACAAACTCTAACCGTAACCAACTTCGAAAGAGTGCCTAAGCTTAACCGGTGAAAGAACTTGCCGTCACACGATTGGTGCGACCAGAAACAGCAGTGGCCAATCAGAGCGCAAAACGCGAACGCGGAAGCATGAACCGGTTGCCTTTCGAATAGACGCACCCAGGTGGGGTGTCTCCCCCGGGCCTTTCTGTGTGGAGTCTGCATGTTCTCACCCCTCTGTGCTCGCAAGGGTTTCCCCTCTCGATAAGATAAACCCAATGGAAAAACATGCACAACAACAGATCGCTAACGCTGTCACGTCCCTGGCGAAGATGGACAGGAGCACTTGGATTGGTCCCCGGGCGTAGCGCACGCTGCAGCTAGGGTGACCAGGTGTCCCCCTTTTGGTTGTACTGTCCCACCATTTGAGACCGCGTCCCACATATTGAGAGGATGTCCCTCTTTTCGAAGCAAAAAAAAAAATATCGAACACAAGACATTCCTGTCAAGTGATAAAGTTTGAATATTTAAAACAGATGTTAGGTGGTAACAAGCCGGCTGCCAGTGCCAAGATGAATGTGGAGAGATATAATTCTGTATTTAATTTGTATTTATTTTGATTTAACCTTTATCTATTCGGTGAATACGAGTTATTCTAATAAAAAAATTACATTATCTATCTGTCCCACTTTGTCCCACCAAAATCTTACTGTTGTTCTGCTTTTGGACTTTTTGCATCTGGTCACCCTAGCTGCAGCCCTTGTCTGCTCCCGACGACGGGATGGGAAGTGCAGAGAACCTTTCATTCAGCAACTCAGTGCATGTGTGTGAGTTCCTGTGGGTCATTCCTGTGTGTTAAATCTGCAGTTTGTGGAGACGCTCTCTGATTGGCCACTGACGTTTCTGGTCATGTGACATGTGCGCCTAATCGCGTGACGAGCTGTGTCTTTGCCCATTTCCGCCTCGAACAGCCTGCAAACTACCTAACGCCTAGTTTATCACTGGTTAAGCTTATGCGACTCTTTCGAAGTTGGTTACGGTTAGAGTTTGGAATCAGGGCTGGTGTTCTATCGCCCTGCTCTAAGACAAACTCTAACCTTAACCAACTTCGAAAGAGTGCCTAAGCTTAACCAGTGATAGAAACAGGCGTCACACGATTGGGCGCACATGTCACATGACCAGAAACGTCAGTGGCCAATCAGAGAGCGTCTCCGCAAACTGCGGCTATGAAAAAAAAAAAACGCAAATCTGCATGACAAATAAAGACTTCTTCTTCTTCTTCTTCTTCTTCTTCTTCTTCTTCTTCTTCTTCTTCTTCTTCTTCTTCTTCTTCTTCTTCTTCTTCTTCTTCTTCTTCTTCTTCTTCTTCTTCTTCTTCTTCTTCTTCTTCTTCTTCTTCTTCTTCTTCTTCTTCTTCTTCTTCTTCTTCTTCTTCTTCTTCTTCTTCTTCTTCTTCTTCTTCTTCTTCTTCTTCTTCTTCTTCTTCAGTACCTCATAATACCTTGTGCAGTTAGAGATGCCAGTGATCCACTAGATTTTTTACCACAACTTTGAGTCCCTAGGCTCTGGAACCGACAATATGCGATTTTGTCACTGTTGTAAAGTGAAACTGCTTACTACTTTGATTTGATATTTACAGTATACAGCGTCTACAGCACATCTCTCTGGGTTTTGCGGTAACCTCTGGGGAGGTCACAGACAAACAGATCCCAACCGTGGGCTAATTAGCAGGTATTCCAGCGCCACGCTGTCACACAATAGGGAGGAGTTGGCACCGGAGTTGATGAAGACTATAGTCCACAGATTCCTCGCTTCGCCGCTTTGAAGAGGCAGCAGTCACACGTACTGTGTTCCGCTGATGTTCACCCAAGGTCTTTTCAACGTCTTAAAGTATCTTGAACATTTCCATGTAAATACACGTCTATGTTGTCTATTGCCAAGTGATATAACACAATAGTTATTTTTACCTATACACAGCTCATGGATGCTTTTATATTTGCTGTTCTTTGGCTGTTCTAACTGAGTAAACATGTGGCACAATTTAAAAAGCAGCTAAAAAAATACACATTGGAAAAATACAGAAATGAGTATTGAGGATAAACAAAGTTATGTTATATTGTGTATGTAGTGCTGTACTATATTCACTGCTGTCAAGTTATTTTTTCTTGTAATCTTTTAATATAAGTAAAAGTATATTCTATATTGATATGATGTTATATCTTGTAAAATTAATGGAAGAACAAATATAAATGTAAGGGGGTAGGGATCAATAAGCTTAGCTTCCCTCTACTCCTTTTTTGGACATGTCTGCTAACCAAACACATTGCTCTTGACCTTTTGTTTATAATTCCTTCGTTTTTTCTTTTTTTAATGTTTTTTTAATTTGTTGTTATGATTGTTTGGTTCGACGGAACAAGATATCGTGAGTTGTTTGGAGAAATATGGAGAATAACATGTCCAAAAATTTACTTTTTCATTCATTCATTCATTCAATTCATTCATTCATTCATTCATTCATTCATTCATTCATTCATTCATTCATTCATTCATTCTAATCACCAGTGTCCGGTAGGGTATTCCCAGTCAAATCATCTGCCACACAGGAAGTGATGTATTTTACATAGCCAGCAGAAAATAAGAAAAAAAAAGAAAGAATTGAACACATACATGACCCATGTGAAACTGCACTCATTCACTCTACTGGACCAGTCAATTATTTCCCTCACGTTGCGCAGGTCTGGTGCCGAGTCCTATACATGGCAAATTGTGGTCACTCACTTAAGGGACATTTTGTGGGACGTTTTGTGGGACGCATGGCGCGCGGGTATGTAGGTGCTTCTAGCGACGTCTTTCTCTGCCTCTGCAGCTGTTTCCACTTGCAACATTAACAGCCTATCAACAACACAACACGCCGCCTGCAGCTGCTAAAAGGCTCTCCGTCTGATCTGGGTTTAAGCCCGGCTTAGAGGCTGTGCTGTTCCATTACATGAGATTTGCATAGCTTTATCGACTATACGTGTAGCAGCTAACCCAAACTAGTTCCTTCATGCTACATTTGGAACACGGGTGATGTTTCCCAGATGGAGGCTGATAGTGTGGTCTAGTTAGAGGCTGGTAGTGTGGTCTAGTTAGAGGCTGGTAGTGTGGTCTAGTTAGAGGCTGGTAGTGTGGTCTAGATAGAGGCTGGTAGTGTGGTCTAGATAGAGGCTGGTAGTGTGGTCTAGATAGAGGCTGGTAGTGTGGTCTAGTTAGAGGCTGGTAGTGTGGTCTAGATAGAGGCTGGCAGTGTGGTCTAGTTAGAGGCTGATAGTGTGGTCTAGATAGAGGCTGGTAGTGTGGTCTAGATGGGGGCTGGTAGTGTGGTCTAGTTAGAGGCTGGTAGTGTGGTCTAGTTAGAGGCTGGTAGTGTGGTCTAGATAGAGGCTGGTAGTGTGGTCTAGTTAGAGGCTGGTAGTGTGGTCTAGATAGAGGCTGGTAGTGTGGTCTAGATAGAGGCTGGTAGTGTGGTCTAGTTAGAGGCTGGTAGTGTGGTCTAGATAGAGGCTGGCAGTGTGGTCTAGTTAGAGGCTGGCAGTGTGGTCTAGTTAGAGGCTGGTAGTGTGGTCTAGTTAGAGGCTGGTAGTGTGGTCTAGATAGAGGCTGGTAGTGTGGTCTAGTTGGAGGCTGGTAGTGTGGTCTAGATAGAGGCTGGTAGTGTGGTCTAGATAGAGGCTGGTAGTGTGGTCTAGATAGAGGCTGGTAGTGTGGTCTAGTTAGAGGCTGGTAGTGTGGTCTAGTTAGAGGCTGGTAGTGTGGTCTAGTTAGAGGCTGGTAGTGTGGTCTAGATAGAGGCTGGTAGTGTGGTCTAGATAGAGGCTGGTAGTGTGGTCTAGATAGAGGCTGGCAGTGTGGTCTAGATAGAGGCTGGTAGTGTGGTCTAGTTAGAGGCTGGTAGTGTGGTCTAGTTAGAGGCTGGTAGTGTGGTCTAGTTAGAGGCTGGTAGTGTGGTCTAGGTAGAGGCTGGTAGTGTGGTCTAGTTAGAGGCTGGTAGTGTGGTCTAGATAGAGGCTGGTAGTGTGGTCTAGATAGAGGCTGGTAGTGTGGTCTAGTTAGAGGCTGGTAGTGTGGTCTAGTTAGAGGCTGGCCGTGTGGTCTAGATAGAGGCTGGTAGTGTGGTCTAGATAGAGGCTGGTAGTGTGGTCTAGATAGAGGCTGGTAGTGTGGTCTAGATAGAGGCTGGTAGTGTGGTCTAGGTAGAGGCTGGTAGTGTGGTCTAGGTAGAGGCTGGTAGTGTGGTCTAGTTAGAGGCTGGCAGTGTGGTCTAGATAGAGGCTGGTAGTGTGGTCTAGATAGAGGCTGGTAGTGTGGTCTAGGTAGAGGCTGGTAGTGTGGTCTAGTTAGAGGCCTGGTAGTGTGGTCTAGTTAGAGGCCTGGTAGTGTGGTCTAGTTAGAGGCTGGTAGGGTGGTCTAGGTAGAGGCTGGTAGTGTGGTCTAGATAGAGGCTGGTAGTGTGGTCTAGATAGAGGCTGGTAGTGTGGTCTAGGTAGAGGCTGGTAGTGTGGTCTAGTTAGAGGCTGGTAGTGTGGTCTAGGTAGAGGCTGGTAGTGTGGTCTAGTTAGAGGCTGGTAGTGTGGTCTAGATAGAGGCTGGTAGTGTGGTCTAGTTAGAGGCTGGTAGTGTGGTCTAGTTAGAGGCTGGTAGTTTGGTCTAGATAGAGGCTGGTAGTGTGGTCTAGATAGAGGCTGGTAGTGTGGTCTAGTTAGAGGCTGGTAGTGTGGTCTAGTTAGAGGCTGGTAGGGTGGTCTAGATAGAGGCTGGTAGTGTGGTCTAGTTAGAGGCTGGTAGTGTGGTCTAGATAGAGGCTGGTAGTGTGGTCTAGTTAGAGGCTGGTAGTTTGGTCTAGATAGAGGCTGGTAGTGTGGTCTAGATAGAGGCTGGTAGTGTGGTCTAGTTAGAGGCTGGTAGTGTGGTCTAGTTAGAGGCTGGTAGTGTGGTCTAGTTAGAGGCTGGTAGTGTGGTCTAGATGTGGTCTAGATAGAGGCTGGTAGTGTGGTCTAGTTAGAGGCTGGTAGTGTGGTCTAGTTAGAGGCTGGTAGTGTGGTCTAGTTAGAGGCTGGTAGTGTGGTCTAGTTAGAGGCTGGTAGTGTGGTCTAGTTAGAGGTTGGCAGTGTGGTCTAGATAGAGGCTGGTAGTGTGGTCTAGTTAGAGGCTGGTAGTGTGGTCTAGTTAGAGGCTGGTAGTGTGGTCTAGATAGAGGCTGGTAGTGTGGTCTAGATAGAGGCTGGTAGTGTGGTCTAGTTAGAGGCTGGTAGTGTGGTCTAGATAGAGGCTGGTAGTGTGGTCTGGTTAGAGGCTGGTAGTGTGGTCTAAAATACAAGTGGGATTAATGAATGCTTTTAATAGTGATATGTGAGGATGATATATATATCTATCCATATCTGTCTGTACATACCAGCACAAAATCATTTTACTTATCTGTAGATACTATATCTATATCTGTACATATCCCTGATCTACTCCTACTAGTTACGCTGCTGGCCAGTACTACTACCATGCTGTCTTTATACCTGTGTCACACAACTTTTGGACACACCTAAAACTAAGTGACCCCCTCTCGTACCATTATCAAGCCCTGCAGTGCCAAGAGCTGAGGAGCATCAGGAACCCCCTTACCCAGCTGGTCCTGAGGCTGAGTCCACAAACCTGCTCTCTTAACACACCTCAGGAACAGAACACGTCACCAATCAGAATAAATCAAATTACTACACAGCTAAAACAAAACTACATCACCTATTGGAAAACACAAACAAAAGCACAGAGCAAAATGCAGTGCTATCTGGCTCTAAATCGACAGTACACCATAGCAGATTATTTGAGCATGGTGACTGATCAACAATTAAAAATAACCTTGACAAAATACAGACTGAGTGAGCACAGCCTCGCTGTTGAAAAGGGAAGGCACAGGAAAACCTGGCTCCCTGCAGAGCAAAGGCTATGCTGTCATTGCATCCTCAGTGAGCCTGAAACTGAGTTGCACTTCCTCACCAAATGTGAAAAATATAAATATATTAGAGAAACGCATTTAAAAAAAAAATTATTAATAAAAAAAGGCTTTCTCGCACTACCAGATACAGAAAAACTACCAGTCCTACTAGGGGAGGACTCAACAAGCTGTGAGCTAGCAGCAGCATATGTTGCTGCCTGCCACAAACTGAGGGACAGTGAGTGACAGTCACCTGACATGTTTACGCCGTAATACTTGATGTTTTATTTTACGATGATATTTTGTATATACTTATATCTGTTTGTATCCATGTTTATGTTTAATATTGCTTTGGCAACATGTAGAAGTACGTCATGCCAATAAAGCCATTTGAATTGAATTGAATTACAGTGCAGTAATAGAGCAGATAGACACATACAGTACAGTAATAGAGCAGACAGACACATACATGACAGTAATGACTCGCACGCATCAACACTGAGCGAGCGCACACAGAGTGCATGCACACATATAAACACTAGTCCCCTATTAAGTTCATTAGTCGACTACTGTCTCGTTAAGGTCTTACTTGACAGTGACCCTTTTATGGCATAGGGGGCCTGAAGCCGTCTGTCTGTCTGTCTGTCTGTCTGTCTGTCTGTCTGTCTGTCTGTCTGTCTGTCTGTCTGTCTGTCTGTCTGTCTGTCTGTCTTTCCGTCCGTCCGTCCGTCCGTCCGTCCGTGCGTGCGTGCGTGCGTGCGTGCGTGTGTGTGTCCGTCCGTCCGTCCGTCCGTCCGTCCGTCCGTCCGTCCGTGCGTGCGTGCGTGTAAAAGCTAGGCTACAGGTTTTAACATCAAAGCTCAACCTTTCCATCTGGCTCCCTGGCAGTCATAGCCCACACTGCATACACCACGGTCACGAACAGACAACTGAAACCATGTCTCACATCCTCAATGATTGTCATGCATACAAAGGGCTCTACATTTGTAGGCATGATAGGATCGTGGATCTGATTGCAGACAGTGTCATTTCCACATTCAGGTCACCTGCAACAACAGTGCTGTACAGTATAAGCACACCAGTGTGAAGCCATGTATGTTCAATCTGTGTAGTGACAATTCACTGTTCTCTGATATTTCAGAAACACTCCAGATGTTGTTGTTGTTAATGAGAATAACAGAGAGGTTCTCATTATAGAAGTTGGCTGTACGTTTGACTACAGTCTAGAAGAAGCCTTTACAACCAAAATGTTGAAGTATCAACTGTTAGAGCATACCATAACACAACTGGGCTACAACTGTAAACTTTTAGTTTTCATATTTGGAAGCCTGGGTCATGTGCATAAGTTGGGTGTTAGAGGCCTTCAGATGGCCGTTCTTCCGAAGGGAAGAGCCAAACAGTTAGCAAGATATTGCTCAGTGTCAGCTATTATTGGCAGCCGCGCAATTTGGAGAAGACGCTGCTATCTGTACCCATGAGCTGTGTGTTGATTGTCAGGTTCATCATCCATGTGTGTGTGTAACTTTGGTTGCCATTGTCAATTTGGGCACGAATGTATCAGAATAACCCACAATGTACAAGTGCACTGATAATATTTGTGTTTCTTAGATATTGTAGTTATGTGGACATAAATAAAGATTCTAACTGTGTGTGTGTGTGTGTGTGTGTGTGTGTGTGTGTGTGTGTGTGTGTGTGTGTGTGTGTGTGTGTGTGTGTGTGTGTGCGTGCGTGCGTGTGTGTGTGCGCGTGTGTGTGTGTGCGTGTGCGTGTGTGCGTGTGCGTGCGTGTGTGTGTGTGTGTGTGTGTGTGTGTGTTCCTGGCCTTTGAGGGATGAGAAGAGAGCCCAGAAGTGAGACGTCACGAACAGACACATTTGATCCATCAGTCTCTCGGTCAAACTGGGAGAACGGGAGAAGCTGACCTTTTCCATAATACCCCGGCTCGTCATTACATCTCAGAAACACGGCGTTATTCAAAACATCCGCTAATTAATTCTGTAATTAAGATTGATTGGGGAAATGTCATCCTTTTCCCCTCTGCAGATTCTTGCTAATTTCTCACTTGGGGGAGGGGGAGATGGGAGGGGGGGGGGGGGGGGGGGGGTACTTCCTGTTGACTGCATCAGCAAAACCCTCCCAAACTTTCAATTGGGTTTTTAGTTTAATGACGGTGTCATTTATATTGGGAGATATGTAGTAGTAAGCCTATGTACTGGATGCTCGCTTATGTACTATATTATAAGCATTAGATTGAATCTATAATTGGAGTTACTCTGCTCTCAAAGCTAGGCATTGTCAAAACGATGCAGGGCTCTACAGAACACCATATATCTATACCGTTAATACGTGGAGGGTCTGTTTTCATTTACAAGAGATGGGGGAAAAAGAATATCCCAAACATAAGTTCTCAGCTCTACTTGTTATTATCATAATAAGATCACCTTCTCACTAATACACCAGCTTGACAATCCAGAGATACCAGAGTGAAACGGGGGGGGGGGGGCGGGGGGGTATTCAACACATTTCCACACCCCGACAATGCAGCATCGTTACTTGTGGAAACTCTTCGACTGTGTCAAACTGCCTTTCAGAACAACAGTTAGGAGGTTGACAAGAGTTGAGGAGCGAGTTATTCCACCCTCTCTTGGGTTGTCAAAAACTCCCATCACGGAGGAGACAACCCATCCCTACTTCCCACGAGAGAGCCAATTAAGAGAGCGTCCTCCCCCTCGGCAGACGCTGCGCGCTCTGTACTCCTGGCCACCCCAGGACACACTACACACAGGCACATCAGAGAATGCCAGGGGCAGTGGAGCTTGCGGGTGTCTCTCGCACTTGGTAAAGCCTCAATAAAATAGGATTTGTTCCAGTTGTTTACTGAGGGTTATGCTGAGGAGCGGCCCCGGGGATGGAAAAGAACAGCAAAGAGGCTCGCTCAGACGCTGCTTAGCATTTTCTCCAGCACTCACGACGCACGCTCTGTAACCCACGACCCCCTAAATTGAAATGGGCTGACAGACACTGTGGCCGACTTCAGAAGACACGCATCTCTCACCGCCAGACACGATTAGCACCTGTAGTTTTTACCCTGGGCTTTCCCTCACACACAGAGAGACTCCATCACAGACCAATAAGGACCCATACTGGGATGATCTGAATGGAGATGGTGTTCCTGCATGCGCCACTAGATGGCAAGCTAGCTTCATCCAAAACACATCTCCTGGTGGCATCTCTAGGGAACAAAGCCCAATGAGGAGACTGAGATCTCTCTCTCTCTCTCTCTCTCTCTCTCTCTCTCTCTCTCTCTCTCTCTCTCTCTCTCTCTCTCTCTCTCTCTCTCTCTCTCTCTCTCTCTCTCTCTCTCTCTCTCTCCGCCTCAGAAAAGGATGGATGTCCTCAATGCATGTAAGTATGATGTGTGTTGGGCAACATCCCTAATTAGGCAGTTTGGCAATTAGGCATTGAATCTAGCAAAGGAGAATCTTCTGTCAAGTGCTCACGACGCAGGGCTATGTGAAGGATACAGAGGAGAAGGAGAGGTTGTGAGGAGGCTCTGGGAGAGAGAGAAAGACAGAGAGAAACAAGACTATAGGCGAGCCTAGTTAAGCGGGACCCGGCCATGCGACTCACCGCGCCTCTGTGTTTCAACAATGGGGAGTCAGTCGGTAAGCGACATCGTCTGATATAGTCGCAAAGAAAGGGGGGAAATTGTCAAACTAATCAAATAAAATAAAAAATAATACCTCTTTTCAAACGGGTGGTGCACAATACAATGGGGTGCTGGTGGTACATTACAGGGTTGGCCAGTTGCAATAATGCAGTAAAATCATGTCTGCAAAGCATCAACTCTTCGTCCTACAAACACTAGTAGAGTCCAAACAATTATGGCACAAATCCACAGTCGGGAGGGAAGGAAGGAAGCCTGTGGCACAGAGCTCTAATGTGAGACAGAGCTCTAACGTGAGACAGAGCTCTAATGTGAGACAGAGCTCTAACGTGAGACAGAGCTCTAACGAGAGACAGAGCTCTAACAAGAGACAGAGCTCTAACGTGAGACAGAGCTCTAACATGAGACAGAGCTCTAACAAGAGACAGAGCTCTAACGTGAGACAGAGCTCTAACGTGAGACAGAGCTCTAACGTGAGACAGAGCTCTAACGTAAGAGACAGAGCTCTAACAAGAGACAGAGCTCTAACAAGAGACAGAGCTCTAACGTGAGACAGAGCTCTAACGTGAGACAGAGCTCTAACAAGAGACAGAGCTCTAACTAACGCAAAAAAACGAACGAACTAAAACAAAAAGGCAAAAAAACGAACTAAAACGAAAAAAAACCGAAAAAAGATTTACGAACTAAAAAAAAAATCCAAAAAAAAAACGCTCTAACTAACGCAAAAAAACGAACAAACGCAAAAAAAGAACGCAAAAAACGAACGAACTAAAACGAAAACGCACAAAAAAAAACGCAAAAAATCGAACGAACTATAACAAAAACGAACGCAAAAAAAGAACAAAAAAACGAATGAAAAAAAAGAACGCAAAAAATGAACTAACTAAAACGAAAACGCAAAAAAACTAACGCAAAAAAACTAACGAACTAAAACAAAAACGCAAAAAATCGAACAAACTATAACGAAAACGAACGCAAAAAAATGTACGAACTAAAACGAAAATGCAAAAAAGAAAAAAAAATTCTAACGAACTATAACGAAAACGAACGCAAAAAACGAACGAAAAAAAAGAACGCAAAAAAAATGAACTAACTAAAACGAAAACACAAAAAAAAAGGAAAAGAAAAGAACGAACTAAAAAAAACGCAAAAAAAAACCAAAAAAATTAACGAACTAAAACAAAAACGCAAAAAGAACGAACTAAAACGAAACAAAAAAAAACCAAAAAAATGTACGAACTAAAACGAAAACGCAAAAAAAATACGCAAAAAAACGAACGAACTATAACGAAAACTAACGCAAAAAAGGAACAAAAAAAAAGAACGCAAAAAAATGAACTAACTAAAACGAATATGCAAAAAAACTAACGCAAAAAAAGAAACGAACTAAAACAAAAACGCAAAAAAGGAACGAACTAAAACAAAAACGCAAAAAATACATGCAAAAAAAAGTACGAACTAAAAAAAAAACGCAAACAAATAAAACGCAAATAAAATTTACGAACTAAAGCGAAAACGAAAAAAATAAACGCAAAAAAATTTACGAACTAAAAAGTGAGAGAGAGCTCTAACGTGAGACAGAGCTATAACGTGAGACAGAGCTCTAACAAGAGACAGAGCCAAAAAAAATCGAACAAAAACGAAAATGCAAAAAAAAACGCAAAAAAAAGAAATAAATAAAACGAAAACGCAAAAAAAATAACGCAATAAAACGAATGCCAAAAAAATGAATGCAAAAAAAACGAACGAACTAAAAAGAAAATGCACAAAAAAACGCAAATAAATTTACGAACTAAAACGAAAACGCAAAAAAAAAATGCAAAAAAACGAACGAACTAAGACAAAAACGCAATAAAAATTTAACGCAAAAAAATTAACGGACTAAAGCGAAAACGCAAAAAAAACGGAAAAAAATTTACAAACAAAATTGTGAGACAGAGCTCTAACGTGAGACAGAGCTCTAACAAGAGACAGAGCTCTAACAAGAGACAGAGCTCTAACAAGAGACAGAGCTCTAACGTGAGACAGAGCTCTAACGTGAGACAGAGCTCTAACGTGAGACAGAGCTCTAATGTGAGACAGAGCTCTAACGAGAGACAGAGCTCTAACGTGAGACAGAGCTCTAACAAGAGACAGAGCTCTAACAAGAGACAGAGCTCTAACGTGAGACAGAGCTCTAACGTGAGACAGAGCTCTAACGTGAGACAGAGTTCTAATGTGAGACAGAGCTCTAACAAGAGACAGAGCTCTAACAAGAGACAGAGCTCTAACGTGAGACAGAGCTCTAACATGAGACAGAGCTCTAACAAGAGACAGAGCTCTAACAAGAGACAGAGCTCTAACGTGAGACAGAGCTCTAACGTAAGAGACAGAGCTCTAACAAGAGACAGAGCTCTAACAAGAGACAGAGCTCTAACGTGAGACAGAGCTCTAACGTGAGACAGAGCTCTAACAAGAGACAGAGCTCTAACTAACGCAAAAAAACGAACGAACTAAAACAAAAAGGCAAAAAAACGAACGAACTAAAACGAAAAAAAACCGAAAAAAGATTTACGAACTAAAAAAAAAAAATCCAAAAAAAAAACGCTCTAACTAACGCAAAAAAACGAACAAACGCAAAAAAAGAACGCAAAAAAACGAACGAACTAAAACGAAAACGCACAAAAAAAAACGCAAAAAATCGAACGAACTATAACAAAAACGAACGCAAAAAAATAACAAAAAAACGAATGAAAAAAAAGAACGCAAAAAATGAACTAACTAAAACGAAAACGCAAAAAAACTAACGCAAAAAAACTAACGAACTAAAACAAAAACGCAAAAAATCGAACAAACTATAACGAAAACGAACGCAAAAAAATGTACGAACTAAAACGAAAATGCAAAAAAAAAAAAAAAAAATCTAACGAACTATAACGAAAACGAACGCAAAAAACGAACGAAAAAAAAGAAAGCAAAAAAATGAACTAACTAAAACGAAAACACAAAAAAAGGAAAAGAAAAGAAAGAACTAAAAAAAACGCAAAAAAAAACCAAAAAAATTAACGAACTAAAACAAAAACGCAAAAAGAACGAACTAAAACGAAACAAAAAAAAACCAAAAAATGTACGAACTAAAACGAAAACGCAAAAAAAAAACGCAAAAAAACTAACGAACTATAACGAAAACTAACGCAAAAAAGGAACAAAAAAAAAGAACGCAAAAAAATGAACTAACTAAAACGAATATGCAAAAAAACGAACGCAAAAAAAGAAACGAACTAAAACAAAAACGCAAAAAAGGAACGAACTAAAACAAAAACGCAAAAAATACATGCAAAAAAAAGTACGAACTAAAAAAAAAACGCAAACAAATAAAACGCAAATAAAATTTACGAACTAAAGCGAAAACGAAAAAAATAAACGCAAAAAAATGTACGAACTAAAATGTGAGAGAGAGCTCTAACGTGAGACAGAGCTCTAACGTGAGACAGAGCTCTAACAAGAGACAGAGCCAAAAAAAATTCGAACAAAAACGAAAATGCAAAAAAAAACGCAAAAAAAAGAAATAAATAAAACGAAAACGCAAAAAAAATAACGCAATAAAACGAATGCCAAAAAAACGAATGCAAAAAAACGAACGAACTAAAAAGAAAATGCACAAAAAAACGCAAATAAATGTACGAACTAAAACGAAAACGCAAAAAAAAAATGCAAAAAAACGAACGAACTAAGACAAAAACGCAATAAAAATTTAACGCAAAAAAATTAACGGACTAAAGCGAAAACGCAAAAAAAACGGAAAAAAATTTACGAACAAAATTGTGAGACAGAGCTCTAACGTGAGACAGAGCTCTAACGTGAGACAGAGCTCTAACAAGAGACAGAGCTCTAACAAGAGACAGAGCTCTAACAAGAGACAGAGCTCTAACGTGAGACAGAGCTCTAACGTGAGACAGAGCTCTAACGTGAGACAGAGCTCTAACGAGAGACAGAGCTCTAACGTGAGACAGAGCTCTAACAAGAGACAGAGCTCTAACAAGAGACAGAGCTCTAACGTGAGACAGAGCTCTAACGTGAGACAGAGCTCTAACGTGAGACAGAGTTCTAATGTGAGACAGAGCTCTAACAAGAGACAGAGCTCTAACAAGAGACAGAGCTCTAACGTGAGACAGAGCTCTAACAAGAGACAGAGCTCTAACGTGAGACAGAGCTCTAACAAGAGACAGAGCTCTAACAAGAGACAGAGCTCTAACGTGAGACAGAGCTCTAACAAGAGACAGAGCTCTAACGTGAGACAGAGCTCTAACAAGAGACAGAGCTCTAACAAGAGACAGAGCTCTAACGTGAGACAGAGCTCTAACGTGAGACAGAGCTCTAACGTGAGACAGAGCTCTAACAAGAGACAGAGCTCTAACGTGAGACAGAGCTCTAACGTGAGACAGAGCTCTAACAAGAGACAGAGCTCTAACAAGAGACAGAGCTCTAACGTGAGACAGAGCTCTAACAAGAGACAGAGCTCTAACAACAGACAGAGCTCCAAAAGGGGAAATCCACCCTAAAACATAATTTACAATGTGCTATTCCAATGATCTCGAACAGGTCAGTCAATAGTATCTATTAGCTGTAAATCAGAGCATCACAACTTTGCTTTCACAAGCACATTTTTCTTTCTTCAGCTATTGCATCCAAGTCTTATTTAAATATACTGTAGTAGGGCTCACAACTCTGAGTCAGAAAATGTAGCTGTACTGCTTCCTACGCTAAAAGGAGCTAATGTTTGTCCAGATTCGCCTCCCACACCGTTCATCGGATCTTGGTAAATCTTGGCAAACACTCGACTTGGAATACTTAGCAGCCCCCCCCCCCCCCCCCCCCCCCCCACCCCTCTATAGTAGAGCCAGGGAGGTTTAAGACCATGGCCCTAAAATGATCTTAGGTCAGCAGAGAATTGATTGTCAGCGTATCAGCTCATCCCAGGAAGTTGGTGCACTGAAACAAAAGGCTGATTTTCATTCAGATTGTGACCACAAGGCAGTCATTTGAGCTAGATACTGTAGGATTCCCATCTAGCCTTTTTGCAATATAAGATGGTAGCTTTTTACGATAATGGCCTTATAGATGAACAAATACAAATCATTTTGCCTCTCTGCCAGAGAAGACCAATCTTATCATAGAAGAGGACACAGTGGTGAGGAGAGAATGAGGAGAAGAAGGAGCAGCATTTATTTTTTAAATTACATCCCATAATCCAACACGGATAGTCTACCCTTTTTTTGCTGACAAGATCATCTATATGGTATTTAAACATAAACTTCTCATCCATACATTTATTCTGGTCCCATGAGAAATGAAAACAAACCATGGCAGTGTTTTTTGGCACTCAGGTTATTTTAGCCTTTTTTATATTATTATATAAGTAATACACACACGACACATACACATTTATATTCACAGTAAAGTTTGTTCAACTGTAAAATATCCCACCTCTTTGATAACTAAGTTTGAGCGATCCTTGCTAAAAATGTGTGCGAATATTGACTGATATCATATTGATATCGATATCTGTATACAAAAGAAATCCTATGTCTGTCAGGATCTACTCCGTAGATAGCGACAAATATAAATCTGCTGGTGAATCAGCGTGATTTCTAAATATATATTCCCCAGAGGTCCACACATATGGCAGTTTAATTAAGAAATGAACAGCTCGTTTACTTTGCATGTCCATCATCGAGTCAGAGTGGCACCTCGGCTGTAGCCTGCATGTTTGACATCATGTGCATATGAGGTCAAGATTCAAGAGATTCAAGAGGTTTATTTGTCACACACACACAGACCAGGGCATACAGTGAAACGCGGGAGGTCATGCGTGCACGTCATTTGAGCTGCACGTGCCGCCAACAGGGCTTCGTCTTTGAATATGTATATCTTCTATATGTACTGTATATGTATAGAATATGTATATCTCGGGCGGCTGATTGGCACAGTGGGCAAGGCCACTAACGCAGGAGACGCTGGGTTCGAGCCCAGCTCTCGGCGTTGCTACCCGGCTGGCCGGTTCGTTCATACTAACACAATTGGCAAGTGTTAGAGGGTGGGACAGCCGGTGGGGTGGGTGGGGATTGGACGTTGTGGACAGCGACTCCTACAGGTCGGTTGGGTGACGCCGGTGCGGCGGAAACAGGAAGTAGCGGGGGCAGCGTGAGCCACCCACGCGTTACTCCTCGCCACTGAGAGTTCGAGCTGCTGCGGTGAAAAGATGCGACAGGCTGCCTCCTCGTGTACCGGAGGGGACACGTGATGCAAGGCTTCTGTCCTCACTACAACCGACATGTGGGAGGCATAGTCTAGCAACGTTCAAGACAGGGGAGGGAAGAATTGGATACACGAAATTGGGATGGGAGAAAAATAGAAAATGGGGAGAAAAAGTGGATAAAAAAAAAAGAATATGTATATCTCATAAGTATAAGTATAAAGTCTTTATTTGTCATCAGATTATTAACACACACATACACACGCACACACACACATATGCGATGGCGATGGGCGACCCACAGGAACACACGCACGCACGCACACACATGCACTGAGCACTCATATTGGACTGACTGTGAAACCATAGTGTGCCAGGAGTTCTTCCT
>NC_140173.1:139750469-139755469 GCF_963971535.1 Notolepis coatsorum
AGGACCCACCTTGAACTGTGATGCGCCGGTTAGGGTGATTATTTGTTTAATCCACAACAACCTACACTGACTCGCTCCAGGGGTGAACTCATGTCTGAACTGAACCACCCACACACACACACACACACACACACGCACACGCGCACGCGCACACACACACACACACACACACACACACACACACACACACACATGCACACACACGCACACGCACACACACACACACACGCACACACGCACACACACACTCCTGTGCCAGTGAAGCAATGCTGCGGCGTTGTATGCCGGGGGAAGGCTTGGCACGACATGAATTAAGCAAGCTTTCCGCTGTGTGTTTATTCCTGTGTGTTTTGGCTTTAAGCATCAAGCTGCGTGCATCAAACTCAGCATAAGGTTTTCACCCCCTATTTTGAGCCTGTGTACGTGTGTCAAATATGCAGTGCTTTCTGTTATCGAACCCCTGCTGCATCATTTCCACCTGCAGACCAGATAGTAGCATTCTCCATTTCCGTCGACAAAGAGTCAGGCATCGTTTTTTCTTTTTTTATGCGGTGTGTGTGGTGTGTGTAACCTCCGTGCAAAGCCTAAAAACCCACCTTCCGAGCAACTTGACACGGATATATATCCCAGATATATATATATACACGCACGACGGTCCCTTGCCTCGCATGCACGCTTCACGCTCTCCTTGTCCTGGGACGGACGAACGGACGAATGGACGCAATGACGACGCGGAGCTTAGCACATTGTTAGAGGCTGATGAATATTTCACGAGGGGCGAGATCTGCTTTTTTTTACCGGCTCTACACATCTTCTGCGTTTGATCTCCTTGTCGTCTGGAACTGAGTCCCAAAGTCCTATACTCTGTGCCTGCCGCCATTCTGTGTCAATGCCATCCATAATGGATGAAAGAGAGTGATTCACATTACTATTAATGGCGTCTCTCTATGTGTAATGCGGGGGCAATACATTCCCATGATTCCTGAGGATGGTTAGACTTCCCCCCCTTACCTCCGCCCCCCCTGACAGGGCACGCCAGTCATCCATCAGGGTAATGTGACGAAATGGAGACGCAAGCGTGGAATCATATAAAAGGTGGGGCTACTGCGCCTGATATGTTCCCTTTACATATTCTGCCCTGTGCGTTTAAGACGGATCATCGCCCCCCATGACATGATTCACCGTCCACTACCTGCCCCCTGCTACTACAGACAACGCAACGCAACGTCCTCCTCGAAGCAAACCCGATGTAGTTTCAGTAGTTTCCTCTAAATTGAAGCGGGCAGAAGTGAGAGGTGCTATAGGAGCTGGTGTCTGGAAGTCCTCGTGATCGCTCCTCACACCTGGTTCTGTGAAGGTTGTGTGAGAACGAACGGTGTGTACCTATGAGTGGCAAGACACCGGGTCACTTGTATGACGGGGGCGTCGGGGAGGAGGAGGATCGCGCGAAGTCGTGATCATGGGGGGGGGGCGAGAGCCGCGCTAATTGGGTGAGAGGCTCCCGCCGATGTCGGCTGGCCGCTGGGGAGAGAACCCCCCCACCCCCCCTCCCCGATAACGATACGTGTCCACTTCCCTAAAATAGCCCCCACCACCCCACCGAAGAATTGTGCAGAAACACATAGGTGGGTCAACAACCCGCCGAGCCCATCACATGTGACCGGGCCTGCTGCGGCTATAAATAAGAGGAAACCTTAGCACATTAACAGTCCCCAGGAAGTCAGCCAGTAGTCATCAAAGACGGGCTATTAATAGAGCAGGACTGTCTTTTATCCCCGTGACAAGAAATACCGTCTCGCCAGCACTTCTGACGCCAATTCACGAGGGCCGAAATTAGACCGGCGGCAAGACAGCGCTCGAGCACCACGCACCTTCATCACCACGCACGCGCCAACACTTCATCACTGCTGCCACGGGGGGGGGGGGGGGGGGGGGGGACTTCACAAAGTGAACTTCATTTTTGAGAAACGAGCGAGAGAAAAAACGTCATCTTCAAAAATGTATCTTTCTTATTACACAATATGTTTTAAATGGGTTTCATGGGTCTCTATAGGGTCAGTGCATAATAAGTTATACTTTATTAATCCACATGGGGGAAATTATTCCTCCACATTTGACCCATCCTAACCATGTAGGAGAGCCTGCAGCCACAGACAGGAGCCCGGGCGGGGACTAACTCATGCAGTTGTCACTGGGAGAACATGCAAACTCCACACAGAAAGGCCCAGCCGGGTTTGAACCAGGACCTTCTCGCGATGAGGCAACAGCGCTTAACCGCTGCACCACTGTGCACCGCCCCATACGAATGCTTGAAAATCCTCCAAATAGGAGTTATGACGTTTTCGTCTGATGGCCGTGGAAAATATACAACGTTCCACCCTAATTTTATGGAACTAGGTAGTGTACCATTAGCGCATCCCCATGGAGCCCTTGCTGTTAAAGTACACCCTATATAGTAAACCGGGGAACACCTGGATAACACCCCCACCAAACAATGACTCCGGCTCGCCCCGCGGACCAATTAAGGAGGTATGATCGGGGATGGATTTGACATAACGCTGTATTCTGACAGAAAGTGCAAGCTATAATTATTATGGCCTCTGACACGGGCTTGTTCCGCTCCCTTCCACTGAGGTCAGGTATCATGCAACACACCTCTAATGGGGTGGAATGGCTCATACTGGAGGAAAAAACGCTGGCTTTGGCTTCTGAAAAAGACTGCTACCGTCATAGAAAAATGGGAACGCATTCTCTTAAAGCCAAGTGCAATGTGTGAGACGCTCCGCTGAGGAATTAAACGAACCGACGCCGGGGGTCCATGAATCGTCAATGGTGTTGGAACTCGATTTTTCGGAGTTGAAATATGTTCACACGCGCGCGGAAGGGGCAGAATAGCGCTGGAGGTAGTCGATGTCCATGATGTCTAGAGAGTATTGTGCGCCAGCCGTTCCGCTTAATCAGAAAAAGAACATTTGCTTGACCCACTTCTGGGCCACTCTGTTACAACCAGACCCCGTGATGTTTTTCTTTTTTTCCCCCCTCCTCTGCTACATTAGAGCCAAACGTTTGGACAGTTTCTTATAACCGTGGAAGAAGGTTGACAGTCGTGACGGAGAGGCAGAGCTGTGAGTGATCGGCAGGGCAGGTGAACCCTCCGGCATCATCTATGTCACCTGTCCTCGAGGACTTTCATAAGGAGATACGTTTTTTTTTGCTTACTTTTGAAAAGTGGTAAAGTGGTCAAAGGTAAAGTGTTCCAAGCCTGCATCCCCCGGTTTTCTTTTGGCTGTTACTGGGAACCAGCAGTAGATGAACTGTAATGTTCTCGGGCACGTAGTTGACGTAGAAGAGGCAATGTTCCATTTAGGGCTTTGTATATAAGAAGGAGGACCTTAAAATCAACTCTAAATGTTCCCTGGAAGCCAGAGCAGAGCAGCAGACACCAGACGACAGGAATCAACTTCAGCCTCCAGTGGAGTCGCCTTCCTTCATGCCTCCAGTGGAGTGGCCTTCCTTCATACCTCCAGTGGAGTGGCCTTCCTTCATGTCTCCAGCGGAGTGGCCTTCCTTCATGCCTCCAGCGGAGTGGCCTTTCCTTCATACCTCCAGTGGAGTGGCCTTCCTTCATGCCTCCAGCGGAGTGGCCTTCCTTCATGCCTCCAGTGGAGTGGCCTTCCTTCATGCCTCCAGTGGAGTGGCCTTCCTTCATGCCTCCAGCGGAGTGGCCTTCCTTCATGCCTCCAGCGGAGTGGCCTTCCTTCATGCCTCCAGTGGAGTGGCCTTCCTTCATGCCTCCAGTGGAGTGGCCTTCCTTCATGTCTCCAGCGGAATGGCCTTCCTTCATGCCTCCAGCGGAGTGGCCTTCCTTCATGGCTCCAGCGGAGTGGCCTTCCTTCATGGCCTCCAGGTGGAGTGGCCTTCCTTCAGCCTCCAGTGGAGTGGCCTTCCTTCATGGCCTCCAGTGGAGTGGCCTTCCTTCAGCCTCCAGTGGAGTGACCTTCCTTCAGCCTCCAGCGGAGTGGCCTTCCTTCAGCCTCCAGCGGAGTGGCCTTCCTTCATGCCTCCAGCGGAGTGGCCTTCCATTCAGCCATCAGTGGAGTGGCCTTCCTTCAGCCTCCAGTGGAGTGGCCTTCCTTCATGACTCCAGCGGAGTGGCCTTCCTTCAGCCATCAGTGGAGTGGCCTTCCTTCAGCCTCCAGTGGAGTGGCCTTCCTTCATGACTCCAGCGGAGTGGCCTTCCTTCATGTCTCCAGTGGAGTGGCCTTCCTTCATGCCTCCAGTGGAGTGGCCTTCCTTCATGCCTCCAGTGGAGTGGCCTTCCTTCATGTCTCCAGTGGAGTGGCCTTCCTTCAGCCTCCAGCGGAGTGGCCTTCCTTCATGCCTCCAGCGGAGTGGCCTTCCTTCATGCCTCCAGCGGAGTGGCCTTCCTTCATGCCTCCAGTGGAGTGGCCTTCCTTCATGCTCCAGTGGAGTGGCCTTCCTTCATGCCTCCAGTGGAGTGGCCTTCCTTCATGCCTCCAGTGGAGTGGCCTTCCTTCATGCCTCCAGTGGAGTGGCCTTCCTTCATACCTCCAGCGGAGTGGCCTTCCTTCATGCCTCCAGTGGAGTGGCCTTCCTTCAGCCTCCAGTGGAGTGGCCTTCCTTCATGTCTCCAGTGGAGTGGCCTTCCTTCATGCCTCCAGCGGAGTGGCCTTCCTTCATGCCTCCAGTGGAGTGGCCTTCCTTCATGTCTCCAGCGGAGTGGCCTTCCTTCATGCCTCCAGTGGAGTGGCCTTCCTTCAGCCTCCAGTGGAGTGGCCTTCCTTCATACCTCCAGTGGAGTGGCCTTCCTTCATGCCTCCAGCGGAGTGGCCTTCCTTCATGGCCTCCAGTGGAGTGGCCTTCCTTCATGGCCTCCAGTGGAGTGGCCTTCCTTCATGCTCCAGTGGAGTGGCCTTCCTTCAGCCTCCAGCGGAGTGGCCTCCTTCATGTCTCCAGTGGAGTGGCCTTCCTTCAGCCTC